>NC_091283.1:805250375-805430375 GCF_032444005.1 Ranitomeya imitator
ACACTGGGGGCAGTGCTGGACATACTGGGGCAGATTGCTGGACACACTGTGGGTAATATGCTGGACACACTGGGGCAGATTGCTGGACAACATGGGGGTAATATGCTGGACACACTGGGGGCAGGACTTGAGGCATGGGCAGAATGTAGATACGGGGCATGATTGGAGACACGGGGCAGGATTGGATCATGGGGCAGGACGGATACGATGGAGGCTGGTGGGGCAGGATGGGGAGATCATATGGGGTAGAATGGATACTCATGAGTGCAGGATGCAAGAACATATGGCTGGAGCCAGGAATGAGATAAACGGGGCCAGGGTGGGGAATAGTGTTACCATAGGGGATAATTAAGGGATATTATTACTGCAGTGATGTATTTATTTTATTTTTTGAGTATACTGTTTTAAATGGGGGGCAGGCCTGTTACTGTGCAGAGTGACACTATATCACCTTTTTTTCTTCATGTGATGTAATGTAGAAGTTGTGAAAAATTAAGTAATGTGTTCTGCAAGCGGAGCTCGAGATAACTGTGTTATTTCCTGCAGAATCGAGTCCTGGCTGGAAGGAATGATGGCGGTCTGTGCTGGATGAAAGATGAAGGACTTCACCTAGAGACGTCACTGGTGAGTCAGTGTTACCTATACACTGTATACTATATAGAGGTCCTGTGTATAATGTCACCAGTGATCTCTGTATTACCTCTACACAGACACTGCATACTAAGTACAGATCTCCTGTGAATACTGGCACTTATGGTGATAGTATTGTGGTTTTTTTTTTTATTACTGATCAGTATTGTAGTATTCAGTCACTATGTGGTGGTAATATGTGGTCTGGAAATGGTGCGGTGGTATTTGTCCCTTGTATGTAGTATTATTCGGTCACTATGTGGCCTGGTCATGGTGTGGTGGTATTAAGTCACAGGTGTGGCATGTGGGGGTGACACCATTAGGCCCAGTTTAAGTTCTACAAAACAGGAAAACCATTTTTGGTAACCTTCGTGTGTATTGAGCCGGGGGGGGGGGGGGGGCGCCAAACTCGGGAACAGCCCCGGGTGGCAAAAGCTCTAGCTACGCCTCTGTCCCCAATTCACGTCAGGACTACATGATACCAGGTACTTTCAGCTGCATCACTTCTAATGTGGTGTACCTAATTATTTGTACTAAATGTCCAACTGGGGGTCTGTATGTGGGGGAGACAGGGCAAAAGCTTAGAACAAGAATGAATTCTCACCGCCACACAATAAGAGAAAAAAGAATGGATCTACCTGTGGCCATACATTTTTGTCTCCCAAATCATAACATTATGGACATGAAATTACTTGTGTTAAAAGGTAACTTCAAATCTCAGAGAGACAGAAGAGTCTGGGAATATAAACTGATGACGACCTTTGACAGTCTCACTGCAGGAATGAATGTGTCGCATGGATTTATGTCTTTTTACATCAACTAAGGAACTTACCCCTCAGACTATGAGGGGTCATCACAGCAGAACCAGACCCCAATCAGAGGACAATAAAACAAGCCTTATCTAAGAGCTGGCCCAATATTTATGGACATAACTGTTTATCACCCATGGTAATTCTGCTTCATGTCACCTATCTTATCCATGTTTTTTCCCTTTTTTTTCTGTGCTATTTTGTGCATAAATATGTGATTCTTCAGAATTTGTTTCAGTCTTTGCCTGATGAAGAGACCTGTGTACTCTCGAAAGCTTGCAATTTGTTACCATCTTTTCAGTTAGCCATTAAAAGGTATCAACCACTGAGGACTCTCAATTCTAAATATTTTTGAAAAAAAAAGCGCTCAGAAAACACTTGAAAAGACTCTTCATACTCATTTCTATTATAAAACGACACAACACGGTTTTGTTTTTCTTTAAATGTCTTTAGGTTTCTAAAATCGTGAAGCAGTTAAAAGACTTGAGTGGACGTTTAGTGGACATTTCTGAGGCCATGGTCATACGTTGAGTTTTTGTTGATTTTTTTACCTCAGTATTTGTAAACCAAAATCGGAAGAGGAACAATCAGAGGAAAAGTAGAATAGAAACACATCACCACTTCTGTATTTATCACCCACTCCTGGTTTTGGCTTACAGATACTGAGATAAAATACTGACCAAATACTGAACGTGTGAACGTGGCCTAAGGCTGCCGTCACACAGTCAGTATTTGGTCAGTATTTTACATCAGTATTTGTAGCCAAAACCAGGAGTGGAACAAATAGAGGAAAAGTATAATAGAAACACGTCACCACTTCTGTATTTATCACCCACTCCTGGTTTTGGCTCACAAATACTGATGTAAAATACTGACCAAATACTGATAGTGTGACGGCAGCCTAAGGGTTTGTGCACAAGTCGTCTTTCATGCAGATTCTGCCATTGAAACCACGTGAAAAACCTATCAATGTTCAGAAGAATGAAGTCATACATAGCAAGTCATTTTTACATAGAAATTCATATGTTCAGGCTTTTGAACATTTTTTAAACACTTCAGGCTTCTAAAATCGCCAAGTGGTTAAAAGCAACTACATTCTCCTGGCATTTTCTACTCAAAAGACGCTCTGTACTTTACAATACAAATCCATGGGAAGCTTCAGGCTATGTGCACACGTTGCGGATTTTGCTGCGGATCCGCAGAGGATTGGTCGCTGCGGATTCGCAGAAGGTTTCCATGCGTTTACAGTACCATGTAAGCCTATGGAAAACAGAATCCGCAGTGCACATGCTGCAGAAAAAACTGGGCGGAAACGTAGCGTTGTTTATTCCGCAGCATGTCACTTCTTTGTGCGGATTCTGCAGCGGTTTACAACTGCTCCATAGTAGGAATCCGCAGGTGTAAAACCGCAGGTGGAATCCACAAAAAATCCGCAAAAAAAAAAAAAATTGCAGTAAATTCACGGTAAGGCTGCCGTCACACTAGCAGTATTTGGTCAGTATTTTACATCAGTATTTGTAGCCAAAACCAGGAGTGGGTGATAAATGCAGAAGTGGTGACATGTTTCTATTATACTTTTCCTCTGATTGTTCCTCTCCTGGTTTTGGCTTACAAATACTGAGGTAAAATACTGACCAAATACTGCTAGTGTGACGGCAGCCTAATTCCGCAGGAAATCTGCAGTGCGGTTTACCTGCGGATTTACCAAAATCAGTCCGGAAAAGTCCGCAGAGTAATCCGCAACGTGTGCACATACCATCATCTGCTTGAAAAAAAAAATAAAATCAGCTGGTTTACCCAAGTTTAAAAGACAAGGTGTGGACATACTCTGAGGGACTTTTTGATTTAAAGAATTTTCAAAACATTCTTTGGAGATTTGTTTGCAGCCTTTTGATTGGCAAATTCTTAATTTGGAGCAGATTCTATTAGAAAACACAATTAGGCCGGAGTCACACTACAGCGAGATACGGCCGAGTCTCACTGGTTAAAACCAAGCTCTGGCACCGGCACTCCGGAGCAGAGCGGGCACCTGCATAGCAATACATGGAGCCGCACGCTCCTCTCCGGAGTGCCGGTGCCAGAGCTTGCTTTTAACCTGCGAGACTCGGCCGTATCTCGCTGTAGTGTGACTCCGGCCTTAAAGAGGTGACAGGAGACCGAGGCAATGTGAGACAGAGGCAGCGTGAGATAGGCGGCGTGAGGCAGGCGGTGTGGGACAGAGGTGACGTGAGACAGAGGCAGCATGAGATAGGCGGCGTGAGGCAGACGGTGTGGGACAGGCAGCGAGATGAGACAGGCGACGTGAGACAGAGGCAGCGTGAGATAGGCGGCGTGGGACAGAGGTGACTTGAGTCAGAGGCAACGTGAGACCGAGGCAGCGTGAGACAGAGGCAGCGTGAGACCGAGGCAGCGTGAGACAGGTGGTGTGGGACAGAGGCAGCGTGAAACAGGCGACGTGGGACAGAGGCAACGTGGGACAGAGGCAACGTGGTACAAGTGACGTGAGACAGGCGGTGTGAGACAGTGTCGACGTGAGACAGGCGGCGTGAGACAGAGGTGACATGAGAGAGGTGACGTGAGACAGCTGGCGTGGGACAGAGGCGACGTGAGACAAAGACTACGTGAGACAGGTGGCGTGGGACAGAGGCGGCATGAGACAAGCAACGCGAGATAGGCGGCGTGGGACAGAGGCGACGTGCACTCACTCTTTTCTCCCGCAATTAGCTTCTCAAATCCTGAAGCAGAAGAAAAAAACGCTCAAAAAGACTGAATATGTGAACAGCATAGTGGTTTTACAATAGAAATGAATAAGAAGAGGACTTCAATCATATTCTTGAGCAGACCTGCTTAAAAAAAAAAAAAACTCCTGAAAATGCGCTCTATACATATACCTCTAGGGCAGGTGCGCACAGTTTTGAGGAGTTGTTTTGGCAGCAGATATACTTCAAAAATTAATTCTAAAATACTTAAAAGTTTCTTCCAATTCATTTCCATCACAAAAACACTGCTGTTAATGTGTTCGGTCTTTTAAGCGTTTTTTTTTTCTACTTTCTTCAGGTTTTGAAAAAGCCTGGTGGAATAAAAAAGTGCACGTTACATCTTGGAAGTGTCTCCCGGTGAAAAACATCACAGTGTGAAGAGTTGGTGTGCTACGCCCTTCCCATCCCATGATGTCCATGTGCAGTAACAGGACATGTGAAATGTTGATACCTTTTTTTCCACAAACTGGGTACCACACGCACCGTGCAGGAGACAGCCCTAGAGTTAAGTGCTGTTCCCTGCTTTGGGTGCTGAATCCAGAATTCATTCCTTCTTTTCGCTGGAGAGAAGGAATGAAAAATCATTTTTTTTAAATTTTTGTTGTTGTTAAAATAAAGTTCCCGGTAATCTCCCCCCTCCCACCCCCTGTGCGCCCGCCCGCTGGCATTAAAATACTTACCCAGCTCCCTCGATGCTTCCATCCTCTCAGTGTCGCAGCTCTTCCTGTATGAGCGGTCACGTGGTGCCGCTTATTACAGTGATGAATATGCAGCTCCACCCCTATGGGAGGTGGAGCCGCATATTCATCACTGTAATGTGCGGCACCACGTGACCGCTCATACAGGAAGAGCTGCGACCCTAAGAGGAAACGCCGAGGGTGCTGGGTAAGTATTTTAATGCCAGCGAGCAGGCGGGCGCACAGGGGGTGGGAGGGGGGAGATTACCGGGAACTTTATTTTAACAACAAAATTTATTTAAAAAAAAAAGATTTTTCATTCCTTCTCTCCAGCGAACGCTGCTGGAGAGAAGAAATGAATGGGGCTTCAGCATCACAAGCTTGGGGGACAGTGCTTACTGTAGCACTGTTTCCTGCACGGCACACGGACTGCACACGGACAGCAACCGTGTGTGGTACGTGTTTTACACGGACCCATTGACTTTAATGGGTCCGTGTGATCCGTGCGTTCCCACAAACACTGACATGTCTCCGTGTTTTTCAAACGGACACACGGTCCATGAAAACATTCTGACATGTGCAGAGACACATTGATTTTAATGTGTCTACGTGAGTCAGTGTCTCCGGTACGTGAGGAAACTGTCACCTCATGTACCGGAGCCACTGACGTGTGAAACCGGCCTGAAATGCAGCGACTATCACTAAACATCATGATAAGTGACTCAAAATTGTAGATTTAAATCCTCCTTATACATTTTCAATTTAAAGGGACTCTGTCACCTGTATTTGGAGGGAACAATTTTCAGCCATAGGGGCGGGGTTTTCGGTTGTTTGATTCACCCTTTCTTTACCCGCTGGCTGCATGCTGGCTGCAATATTGGATTGAAGTTCATTCTCTGTCCTCCATAGTACACGCCTGCGCAAGACAAGATTGCCTTGTGCAGGCATGTACTACGGAGGACAGAGAATGAACTTCAATCCAATATTGCAGCCAGCATGCAGCCAGCAGGTAAGGAAAGGGTGAATCAAACACCCAAAACCCCGCCCCTATGGCTGAAAATTGTTCCCTTCAAATTCAGGTGACAGAGTCCCTTTAAGGATTGGAAATGTCACTCCATTGTGTCAGTTCTCTGTTGACATATATAGGATTTTCCTTATAGGAAAGATTTGTATCCCCCGATCATCCAGAAGTAACAATAGGTCATTAAAAAGCCATTGATGAGAAATCAGTGAGTGAAATTAGAAAAAAAAAAAAATTATTAATGAGTAGTAGTCATCCTAAGGGTATGTTTCCACGTTCAGGAAACGCTGCGTGTTTGACGCTGCGTAGAGCCGCAGCGTCCAGATGTTACAGCATAGTGGAGGGGATTTCCTGAAATCCCGTCTCCACTATGCATTAAAAGACGCATGCGGCAGACCCGCGGAAACCGACATGTGGCACGTCTTTTCAGAACGCAGCATGTCCTTACAATGCTCAAATGCATGAAAACGCAAGTGACCTGCCAGTGACCTCAGGTGAAGATTTTACCTGTGTAAAATCTATACCAAATCCTGATGCAATCCTGAACGTGGACACATACCCTAAGGGCTCATTCAGAACATACGTATTATAGCCTTTTTTTTTTTTTTCACGGATACAACACGCACCCATTATAATCTATCGTGCTATTCACAGACTGTGCAAAACTCATGAAGACATGTCCATTTTTTCCCTATCACGATTGAAAAGAGCCAATATAAGTCTATGGGTTCTGTGAAAAACACGTACAGCACACGGATGGCGTCTGTGCGCTGTCTGTGCAGTATTTAATACTGCAAAAGTATAGGAGAAGTCTTGCATTTATTTATTCCTCTGTGAAAAACAGATGGTAAAAACGGACACGCGGGCCCTATGCCGACGACACGCGGGCCCTACGCCGATGACACGCAGGCCCTATGCCGATGACATGCGTGCCCTATGCCGACGACACGCGGGCCCTAAGCCGATGACATGCGTGCCCTATGCCGATGACACGCGGGCTCTATGCCGACGACACGCGGGCTCTATGCCGACGACACGTGGGCCCTACGCCGATGACACGCGGGCCCTAAGCCGATGACACGCAGGCCCTATGCCGATGACACACGGGCTCTATCCCGACAACACACGGGCCCTACGCCGATGACACGCGGGCCCTATGCCGATGACATGTGTGCCCTATGCCGATGACACGCGGGCTCTGTGCCAACGACACGCGGGCCCTACGCCGATGACACGCGGGCCCTAAGCCGATGACACGCGGGCCCTATGCCGATGACATGCGTGCACAATGCCGACGACACGCGAGCCCTACGCCGTCGTCACACAGGCCCTACACCGACGACATGCGGGCTCTACGCCGATGACACGCGGACCCTATGCCAACGACTCGCGGGCCCTACGCCGATGACACACTGATGACACCAGTACCATTTTGCACAGGATACAGGCTGATAAGATTTGAGATCTGTGTGAAAAATGGCCTCTGTGACCTATAAACAAAAAAAATAAAAATGGCATTATGCTCTAGTCTGGACTGATTTACAGATCAAACTACTGCATTTAAAAAGCAGACAGCTACTGCGTTCGTCCGCTTAGTGACGGCCATACAGAGCCAATCACCCGCTACTTGTGGATGTGACTACTCCCAGTTTTGGGCTGTGTTCATATGCACCATCTTACTCTGATTTAAAAAAAAATCGTGGCAAAAAAGCACCAGGGGCACAACGTGTGAATACATTTCTACCCCAAGTTAGGGCAAGTTCAGATGAGTATATTTCATAGTCTGTCTACGGATCACAATTCCAGGACTTACTGGGGGTCTGTGGATCCAATATTACAGTCTCAGACACACATGGGGCTGTAAGTAGTCAGTAGGGTAATTGCTGTCCGTGTTTGGACCATGAAATTTGCCTGTCTGAACACGGCATAAAATATTCAATAAATGAAGCTGAGCTGTAATACTATCATTGCCTCACTTGGTTTTTATACTTTGAGAAAGGCGTTGATCCGGCGCAGAAACGCGTTGGTATTAATAAAAAACTGTTTTGGAGTCCTAAGCCTCTTTACTCAATCGAATTACCGGCTTTTAAGCTATCTAGCGCTGGATGAAATATTAATATATATACATATATGTGTCTCACCAACATATATCTATATAGATAAAATATAGATATATAAAATGCTTGTGCACGCCCTCATCATTTCCCGCCTTGACTACTGCAACATCCTTTTCTGTGGCCTCCCTGCTAACACCCTTGCACCTCTCCAGTCCATCCTTAACTCTGCTGCCCGACTAATTCATCTCTCTCCTCGCTACTCCTCCGCTTCCCCCCTCTGCAAATCACTTCACTGGCTCCCATTCCCTCAGCGTATCCAGTTCAAATTGCTAATACTGACCTACAAAGCCATCCATAACCTGTCTCCTCCATATATCTCTGAACTAATCTCTCGATATCTTCCCTCACGTAATCTTCTGTCCTCCCAAGACCTCCTTCTCTCCTCCACACTTATTCGCTCCTCATCCAATCGCCTCCAAGACTTCTCCCGAATATCCCCCATCATCTGGAACTCTCTGCCCCAACACGTCCGACTATCAACCACAGTCGGATCCTTCAGACGGAACCTGAAAACTCATCTCTTCAGGAAAGCCTACAGCCTGCACTGACACCTCACCAACACCGGAGCTACCGCCTCACCAACACCGGAGCTACCGCCTCACCAACACCGGAGCTTCTGCAACCCTCAACCTACTGTCTCCTTCCCCATAATCCTGTAGAATGTAAGCCCGCAAGGGCAGGGTCCTCGCCCCTCTGTATCAGTCCGTCATTGTTAGTTTGTTTACTGTATGTGATATTTGTAACTTGTATGTAACCCCTTCTCATGTACAGCACCATGGAATCAATGGTGCTATATAAATAAATAAATTATATATATATATATATATATATATATACACAGAACATAGGTTTTTATTATTTTTTGAGCACATGGATCCCTTGTATAGCCGTATGTCGGTTTTGCAAGCCTGCGAGAAAATCTTGCGGTACGGATGACATACGGATTACATACGGAGAATGCCATGCGCAAAATACGCTGACACACCCTGCCTACGGAGGAGATACGGACCACTATTTTGGGGACTTTTCAGCGTATTACGGCCGTAAATTACAGACCATATTTTTATACGCTGAGTGTGACGCCGGCCTAAGGGAAAAGGATCCCTTAAGGGATAGAAAGGAAAACTTGACTTTTCTTGTTGAAATTTTAATAAACTTACAACCTTGGCCTATTGTTAAAAACACACATGCTGCTATATATTATTTTTCTGTCTGTTTAAAAATGGTTATTACCCCAACTACCTAAAACCCTATACCTTATCGTACACTAAACGCTTTGCATCTCCCTAACTAACGTCTGTAGTCCGTATGGTTGGAGAATATACTTGCCTTGATATCTTATAATGTGTACAGTGGCATGTAAAAGTTTGTGCACCCCTGGTCAAAATTACTGTTATGGTGAACAGTTATGCAAGTAGAAGATGAAATGATCTCTAAAGGCCTAAAATTAAAGATGATACATTCCCTTTGTATTTTAGGCAATAAATAAATATATATATCGTGGGGTAAGATATTTCCAATCACTTCCCAAAAGTTATATAGTAGGAATTATCTATACATTTATGAATAGTTATATTGTAGGAATTAATTATCTATACATTTAGGCACCATTCAAGAGAAGCAATGGACATTAGAGAAACCGGTGCCAAATTTGGGCTTTAAATCCTGTTCTCCGGATTGTCGGCTTTTCTTCCATGCAGGAGATGTCGGTTTTCTACATGATACATAATTGTGCACAAGCTAAAATCATCGAATGCAACTACAAATTCTCCAACTTTGCCTTCTGTACCATGTGCGGTGATGAGACGTTCACGGGGTGTAGATTAATACAGCTTCTTCCAAGCTGTGTAACACAATACCCCAATCCTCCAGAGTCCTGAGGCTAAAGACATTGATAATTATCTACAGAGATGAGCCGACCCTCAGTGATAAAACGACATGACAGACTATTGTGCGCTTGCGGCTATGTCTTGTAAGGAATGTGATATATTGCTGTGTCCTATACATAAAAGGAACGATAGTAGCAGACTGTACACTGACTTGTTACCCGACACAGAGTTCTAGATAGGAAAAATTATACAATTATCTAAATAAATTTATGTACATATATAGTGCTGTGAAAAGTATCTGCTCACGTCAGTAAGTCACCTATTATTGCATATTTCCAACATATGGATTACAAATTCAATCACTAATTTGGCCAAAAAAGGCAATAAAAACAACATTTTCTAAGGCTATGTGCACACTTTGCAGATTCCACTGCGGGTTTTTCCGCAGCAGAATTCCTAAATCCGCAGTGAAAACCCGTCGCGGTTTTTACTGCGGATTTATCGCGGTTTTTACTGCGTTTTCTTCTGCGGATTTTCATCTGCAGTTTTCTATTGGAGCAGGTGAAAATCCGCAGAAAAGAAGTGACATGCTGCGGAATGTAATCCGCAGCGTTTCCGCGCGGTTTTTTCCGCAGCATGTGCACTGCGTTTTTTGTTTCCCATAGGTTTACATTGTTCTGTAAACTCATGGGAAACTGCTGCGGATCCGCAGCGGTCAAATCCGCTGCGGATCCGCAGCAAAATCCGCAAAGTGTGAATATAGCCTTAGGGTTCTTGCAGATGACCTAGCACGATCCGACAAGTGTCTGCCGGTGTAAAAAACAAAAACAAATTTGCAGTACCAAAGTTTGATATTCAGATCAGACTCGGCCATGCAAATCAATGGGTGCATGGAATTCATCAGACTGCACGTGGATGACATCTGAGACACAATGGAGAAGACCGATAATTTTTTTTCACCCCATCTTCTCCACGGTGTTCTCTGAAACTTTCATCAAAGAGAATTGGGTCACACTATGATTAAAGTTTGAACGTTGAATGAATTATGTAAATGGAACCATTTTGTTCAGTGGCAAAAAATAAGCTCATCCATAAGTTTTTTTTTTGCAGTATATACGTATATTCAGTATGTAAACTAGGGGGCAGGTCAGTGAGGGATCAGTGACCTGTCAGCAGTCTGCATTAGGAATATATAATCAGAGCACCACATGAAGACCCCCACAGGCCACCCCGCAGCACGGGCATATCATTAAAGCTACGTTCACATTTGCGTTCTGCCGGGCTGCGTCGGGTGCAGCCGCGGCGACGCATGCACCATGCGCCCCTATATTTAACATGGGGGCGCATGGACATGCGTTTGCATGCGTTTTGCGATGCATGCGTTTTTTTGCCGCAAGCGTTAGGGCGCAGAGGACGCAGCAAGATGCATTGTTTTGGCGTCCAAAATTCGGGAAAAAATGACGCATGCTTCGCAAAACTATGCGTTTTAGTGTGCGTTTTTGTGCGTTTTTGTTTGCGTTGTGCATTGCATCGCACAATGCAAATGCGAACGTAGCCTAACACAAAACTGAAAATAAAGATTACACAACAACCACAAGACAGATTTCATCACCAGGTATCATTGTAATCAGTATAACAGTGCCACCCTGACACTGTCTGTAGGTTACTGTGCACAATCCTGCTGACAGGTTCCCTTTAAAACAGAGTTGTCCACTACTAGGACAACTCCTTCTTAAACCAAATGTTCAGCCCCGATAAAATAATAAAGCCTATACTCAACTCGCGTGCCGGCTCCTTTCCAGCGGTGTCGGCACTTGTGGTCTCGGGGCTGTGATGTGGTGAAATGACACGTGATGCCCGACGCCCAATCAGCGCTGGCGTCACTGTCTCTGCCTTCAGATAAATTGAACATGAAGAGGAAGCAAGTGATCAGCTGCAGCCCCTGGGGACAATGAGTGACAACACCGCAGGAACAGACTCCGGGAGAGCAAGGGCCGACACCGCTGGAACAGCTCTGGCACGGTTAGCGAGTATAGGTTTTTTTATGTTATCGGGGACGAACATTTAGTTTAAGAAGGTGTTGTCCTAGTAGTGGACAACCCCTTTAACCTGGACATACACATTATTATTATTATTATTATTATTATTATTATTTATTATTATAGCGCCATTTATTCCATGGCGCTTTACATGTGAGGAGGGGTATACATAATAAACAAGTACAATAATCTTGAACAATACAAGTCACAACTGGTACAGGAGGAGAGAGGACCCTGCCCGCGAGGGCTCACAATCTACAAGGATTGTAGATGGCTGTTGTCCGAAGCGGTTAAAAGAAGCAACATGCTGTTGATTAATCAACCTGCTTTTGCTCTGAAGCTGTCCGCTCTCTGCATGCTCTACTTTCCTGAAGCGGTTTGGCCTATGGAAACTCAAAGGCTCAATCACAACGTGCACATACGCTACTTCTTTCTCATGCTTCACGGTTCAGAAGCCGTGAAGTGGCTAAAGTAAGTAGCACACTCACCATTTGGGTGGATTCGGCTGCAAAAATTAAATTCAAGGTTGGTTTTATTAAAAGTGTTTAAAACCTTGAACAGTGTGTGTGTGTGTGTGTGTGTTGTTCAGGAAGCCACTTTTGTGATTATTTACGAAGGACAATTTTGTATCAATTCTTACTAATAACGCTCTTATTATTACATTACCATCCAGCTCTAGTTGGTTAATTTTCTGTATTATTTTTTCAATAAAAATGTCATGATTCGTTCCAGGGTTTAATCCTGTCTGCCCTTTTTACGGGCAGGTCATGTCAAGGGTTAACTTTGCTCTGCCTCATTCTGAGTTCAGGTTTGCTATTTAGCTCCCATGCATCCTGCTGGCGGTGTCAGCTATAGTTCTGCCTTCGGCGTGTGAACCTGAGTCTGGTAGCTCTTGATTTTTCCTGCTGTGATCCCTGACTTGCCCCATGTCTGTTGACTCCCTCTGTCTGCCCTTTTCCCAGCGTTTCCCTGTTTGTCTGTTTGATTCTCTGGTTCCTGACTTGGCTCGTATTCGGACTCGCTTCTGCCTTCTGACTGTCTTATCCGCTTCTGACCGTTGCTGAACCTCCTGGCTTGTTCCTGACCACGTGTGTTGTGAATTCTGTGGCAGAGCTCCCTCCTGTGGTCACAAGTGGTACTTCGGCTGATTCTCTCTGGGAGCTTCCGTTTGTGGAGGAAACTGGTACTGCTGCTTCTGAGTTTCCTCCCTCAGGTGATCTGGTGAGGTCGTTAGGTGCTTCTCTACTTAACCCCACCTAATGCTTTGATTCATGCTTCCTGTCAATGTTCCAGTGTTGGACTTGTGTTTCTCTGGATCATTCCTGTGGCCTGCTGCTCTGCATAGCTAAGTGCTTCTTTGCTATTTGTTGCTATTTTTTCTGTCCAGCTTGTCTATTTGTTTTGCTGGAAGCTCTGGGACGCAAAGGGTGTACCTCCGTGCCGTTAGTTCGGTACGGAGGGTCTTTTTGCCCCTTTGCGTGGTTTTCTTTAGGGTTTTGTGTAGACCGCAAAGTTATCTTTCCTATCCTCGTTCTGTCTAGAATATCGGGCCTCACTTTGCTGAATCTATTTCATCCCTACGTTTGTCTTTTCATCTTACTCACAGTCATTACATATGGGGGGCTGCCTTTTCCTTTGGGGTATTTCTCTGAGGCAAGGTAGGCTTATTTTTTCTATCTTCAGGCTAGTTAGTTTCTCAGGCTGTGCCGAGTTGCATAGGTAGCGTTAGGCGCAATCCACGGCTGCCTCTAGTTGTGTTTGGAGAGGATCAGGGATTGCGGTCTGCAGAGTTCCCACGTCTCAGAGCTCGTTCTATTATTTTGGGTTATTGTCAGATCACTGTATGTGCTCTGACCTCCATGTCCATTGTGATACGGAATTGCCTTTCACAACACACGTGTATTGCTGATCCCTTTAGTAGTTCTGCCTATTGTTGTTTTTTGACTCAGCTTGTTTGACCACTCTCTCGCCACTTGGTGGCGCCTATGCTGCTGCTCTGTGGTGCTTCTCTGTGTACACAGTCTCACTTCCCTCTCAAGGTCCCTCTGGTGGAGGTTGCATTATACTGCACTGCAGAAGCATGACAAAAAATATGATTGTATTTATAGCTAATGTAAACATTTTATATTATACTGTACTTTATATTATATCCATCATTCATATTTAGTAATTTTACAGTAATTTTGTTTGCTGCTGAGGAAATTTATGCACTCAACCTCCATGGCCTGTATGCACGCGCACCACACAAGACTCCATTGCTGAACAAAAAGCATGATAAAGCGAATTTACAATTTGCTCTGTAACAATTAGACAACCCTGTGAAATACTGGGAGAATATAGTCTGGTCAGATGAGAACAAAATTGAATTATTGAACATGTTTGAAGGCCAAAAGGCACTTCTCATCACCCCAAATACACCATACCAACAGTGAAGTTTGGAGGGGGGAACATCATGGTGTGGGGCTGATTTTCAGCATACGGCACTGGCAAACATCATGTCATTGAACAAAGGGTGAATGGACAAATCTACAGAGACATTCTTACTAAAAAATCTGCTGCCATCTACCAAGATGATGAAGAAACTAGGGTGGACATTTCAGCAAGACAATTATCCCAAACACACGGCCAACAAAACTCAATTGGTTTTATAGAAAGAAAATTAAGTTGCTAGAATGGCCCAGTGAAATTGCCTGATCTGAATTCAATAGACAATCTATGGAAGAAACAAAAGCTCAGAATTCATAGACGGAGTCCACAGAACCTTCAGGATTTGAAGAGTGTTTGTATGGAAGAATGGGCCCAAAAAAAAAAAAAAAAATCGCACCCAAGCAATGCATGCGACTAGTTTCTCCATATATGAGGCATCATGAAGCTGTCATCACCAACAAAGGCTTTTGTACAATGTACTAATTACATTTCAGTAAGCGTGTTCACTACTTTATCCCTGTGTCAGTTATCATTATTACACATAAATTAAGTTATGGACATCTATGGTTTGTGTTCAACAAATATTTAACCTGGTGTGTGTGTATATTATATAGTGTTATGGTCAAAAGTGTTGGCTCCCTTGAAATTGTTCAGCAAAATGAAGTATTTATCCCAGAAAATTATTGCAATTACACGTTTTGTTATGCACATGTTTATTTCTCTTGTGTGTATTGGAACAACACAAAAGAAAAAAAAAAAGGAAGAAAAGGCAAATTGCATACAATTTCACACAAAACTCCAAAAATGGGACGAACAAAGTTGTTGGCACCCTAAACTTACTATTTGCTTGCACACCTTTTGGTATAACTAACTGCAATTAATTGCTTCCTATAACCATCAACAAGTTTCTTACACCTCGCTACTTTTTGTAAACTGCTCCAGGTCTCTTATATTTGAAGGGTGCCATCTCCCAACAGCAAAGTTAAGAGCTCTCGACAGGTGTTCAATGGGATTAGATCCAGACTCATTGCTGGCCACTTCAGAACTCTCCAGCGCTTTGTGTCCATCCATTTCCGGGTGCTTCTTGAAGTATGTTTGGGGTCATTGCCCTGCTGGAAGACCCATGACGCAAACCCAGCTTTCTGACACTGGGCACTACATTGCGATCCAAAATCCGTTGGTAATCTTCAGATTTCATGATGCATTGTATACAGTCAAGGTACCCAGTGCCAGAGGCAGCAAAAAAAATCCCCAAAACGTCTTTAAACCTCCACCATATTTGATTGTAGGTACTATGTTCTTTTCTTTGTAGGCCTCATTCCATTTTCACTAAACAATAAATTAATGTGCTTTACCAAATAGCTCTGCATTGGTCTCATTCATCCACAAGACGCTTTCCCTGAAGGATTTTGGCTTACGTACGTTTTAACAAACTGTAGTCTAGTTTTTTTTTTATGTCTGTCAACCGTGGGGTCCTCCCAGGTCTCCTGCCATAGTGTTTAATTTCATTCAAATGTCGACGGATAGATCGCGCACACACTGATGCACCCTGAGCCTGCAGGACACCTTGAATTTCATTGGAACTTGATTGGGGCTGCTTATCCACCTTCCGGATTATCCTGCGTTGGAGCTTTTCATCAATGTTTCTCTGCCGACTATGTCCAGGGAGATTAGCTGCAGTGCCATGGGTTGTAAACTTCTTGATTATGTTGTGCACTGCGGACAAAAAAACATCAAGATCTCTGGAGATGGACTTTTAACCTTGAGACTGTTGATAGTTTTCAACAATTGTGATTCTCATGTCTTCAGACAGTTCTCTTCTCCTCCTTCTGTTCTCAGTGTGGCACACACAGACGCACAATGCAAAGTTTGAGTCGACTTTTCCCCTTTTTATCTGGTTTCAGGTGTAATTTTCATATTGCCCACACCTGTTACTTGCCACAGGTGAGTTTGAACAAGCATCACATGCTTCAAACAAAAGTGGTTTACCTAAAGGTGCCAACAAATTTGTCCGGCCTATTTTTGGGGTTTTGTGTGAAATTATGTCCCTTTTACAGTTTTCCTTTCTTTTGTGTTGTTTCAATACACACAAAGGAATTAAATGTATATAAATGCACAGACGAAAAAAAATTATATATGCACACAATTATATATTTTTTTCCGTGTGTGTATATATATAAATAATTTTTTTCACAATGACAAAAATATTACTATATAAATACACATTGCTGAGAATTTCCGGCATCTACCTTGTTCACTCAGGTTTCCTATTTGTCTACAGTCTGCGTGATTTCCTATCATTCCCACCAGCTTTGTGTCTCCTTTGTTTCCTCTCTCGGCTGAGCCCATTTGCTTTTCTCTTTCCCATTTCGCCCACCGTGGCTATATTTAGCTTTCCTATACCTCTCGGCATGTCATTGGCCATTTTCTTTCTTGACACGCAGTTGCTTCTTCCTAGGAGCGGCCCTGCAGAGATGACTACACCAACCACTACTCAGTAAAATGTCAGCTATATAGAGGGCCTGGTAATTGCAGCTCTCCAGTGTAATCACTATTTAGCGCAGGCTCTGAGCCTGTAAACAGCGGCTTCGCTTTATGCGAGTTTAAGTCGGAATGATTTGCAGCAAAGGAGAAGATAATGGCAGCTGTTTATAGACCCCCTCTATTGATATTTTACTCCGGCGCGGCCCACCAGCCCCCTTATTGTCCAGAACAAGGCCATAATTTGCATGTTACTTACAACACAAAACTTGGATGATGCAAATGGCTGTCTTTAGTCTCCACTTGTTATAATGAGATTTGCATGTTTATGAAACAGAAATGGGAACAGATAAATCCGTCACTGAGACGCTGTCTGCAGACGATGCTAAATAGGCAAGAAGACGGCATTTACAAAATGTAACAAAAGAGAAAAATAAAACCTGTCTCATCCAAATAAAAAATACAAAAAAAACACACATTTAGAAAATACCTGGAAGCCCAACACTGCCAGGGTGAATAAAGTTCATTTTCTCTTCGATTCAGAACGTTATTGACCGGCAGATTAACCCCATATCTGCAGGTCAATAGAGTTTTTTTCTGGAGACAGGTTCCACTACTTGGACAACCTTTTCTCAATTCCAAATTTCCCCATGTAAAACAATAACAATTAGGTCGGGGGTCACACTTGTGAGTGCAATGTGAGAAACTCGCGCGAGTCTCTCGCATTAATACCTGGCACTCGGGACAGGAGTGTGCGGCTGCATGTATTTCTATGCCGAGTGTCGGCAGCAGTGCTGGGTATTGATGCGAGAGACTCGTGAGCGTTTCTCGCATTGCACTCGCAAATGTGACCCCGGCCTTATACTCACCTTATTTCCAACAGTGTTGCACTGGCTCTCCCAGGGCTCTCCTGACATTGTCATGTCACGTCATCCCTGGGGTCAATCAGTGACCACTTCACTCTCCCCTCCTCCAGACATATTTGACATTTGGATGAATTGAGAGCTGCCGCTGCTCGGTCACTTCCTCCTGATGACTTATGTGTCCGAAAAAGGGGAGAGTGAAGAGGTCGTTGATCTGAAAAACACATATATGAGCATACTATATTAACTACATATAGGCTGTAATGGCTACATGTTTTCTCCACGCAAAAACTGTGATTGAACACGTACTTGAAAAATGGATGTCTGAATGAATCCTTAGGACAGGCCTGCACAATATACGGCCCGCTGAAGGATATTGTGCGGCCTGCGGAGCCAACTCCTTCCTGTATTCAAATATATTTGTGTCTTTCAGATGTGACTAGAATTGGACACTGTGGCGCCGGGACTATGGAAGAGTGGTGCTAGTCAGTCCCGACCCCAGTGTGCAGTGTCCTGATGACGTCATCACACTGCTACCGGCGCCGCACAAGCAGCGGAACAGACAAGTCGGGCATCAGTAAGCGCTCCATGGAGGAGCTGAAGATTAAATGTACTATTATCTTATATTAACAGGGAGGGTTGTGATACTAGGAAGGCAGATAATGGTGCAATGGCGACTTTGTGGGGCAATTAAGGGAGATTGTGAAAGAGGGCATAGTACAACGAGGGTCAGTGGGGGGAACATTATGGAGAGGCACAGTATGTGGGAGAATTATGGAGAAGGGCAGCGCGGAGGAACATTATGCAGAGAAGAAGCAGTGTGGGGGAATAGTATGGAGAGGGGCAGTGTTTGGGGGACAATTGTTATGATGCGGTGGTTTAGAGCAACATGGAACGAGCTGTGAAGGAAGTGGTAACTGTACTGACCGCAGTCCCTAAGCTCAACACAACACTAGAAGTAGCTGTGGGATGCTCCTAACTCTCCCTAGGCATCTTGTCACAGCCTAAGAGCTAACTACCCCTAAAGATAGAAGCAGGAAAACTATCTTGCCTCAGAGAAAATCCCCAAAGGATAGATTAGCCCCCCACAAATAATGACTGTGAGTGGAGAGGGAAAAGACATACACAGAATGAAACCAGGATGAGCACAGGAGGCCAGTCTAGCTTGATAGATAGGACAGGATGGAATACTGTGTGGTCAGTATAAAACACTACAAAAATCCACGCAGAGTTTACAAAAAATCTCCACACCTGACTAAAGGTGTGAAGGGTAAATCTGCTTCCCAGAGCTTCCAGCAAGACAGAATTAATTCATACTGATAAGCTGGACAAACATAGAAAGCACAGAACGGATAAGTCCACAATCTGTGAACAGAAAAGAGCAAGCAAAAACTTAGCTTTGCTGAACTGGTCAGGATAACAGGGAAATCCAAAGAGATGTGAATCCAACCAGGAACCATTTACAAGTGGCACTGGCTGAAGGAAAGAGCCAGGCAAAAATAGCCGAGCAGAAAAGACGATCAGTGTTGTGAATTCTGTGGCTGAGTTCACTTCTGTGGTCACAAGTGGTATTGCAGTCTCTGGGCTTCCTCCCTCAGGTGTTTTGGTGAGCTCGTTGGCTGCCTTGCTATTTAGCTCCACCTGAGTCTGTCTTCCTTGCTCCTTGTCAATGTTCCAGTGTTGGATCTGAGCTACTGCATCTTTCCTTGGGCCTGCTGCTCTGCTAGATAAGTGCTTCTAGTTTGTTTTCTGTTTTTTCTGTCCAGCTTGCTATTAACTTTTGCTGGAAGCTCTGAGAAGCAAAGGGGTGCACCGCCGTGCTGTTAGTTCGGCACGGTGGGTCCTTTTGCCCCTTTGCGTGGTTTTCGTTTTAGGGTTTTTTGTAGACTGCATAGTTCTCTTTGCTATCCTCGCTCTGTCTAGAATATCGGGCCTCACTTTGCTGAATCTATTTCATTCCTACGTTTGTCTTTTCATCTTGCTAACAGTCATTATATGTGGGGGGCTGCCTATTCCTTTGGGGTATTTCTCTGAGGTAAGTCAGGCTTGTATTTCTATCTTCAGGCTAGTCAGCTCCTCAGGCAGTGCCGAGTTGCATAGGTAGTGATAGGCGCAATCCACTGCTGCTTATAGTTGTGTGAGGATAGATCAGGTACTGCAGTCTACAGAGATTCCACGTCTCAGAGCTCGTCCTATTGTTTTTGGTTATTGCCAGATCTCTGTATGTGCGCTGATTACTGCACGCTGTGTTGCCTGATTGCCAGCCATAACAGTACAAGGAGCCACACCAATGATTCCCAATAGAGGGAAAAAAGAAATCCTGACATCATTTTTTTTTCTTAGCTCTGTCTTCAGTCTTTTTTTTCCCCTAGACATTAGAGTGCTTCAGGACACAGCTGTGGACATGGATATTCAGGCTCTGTGCTCCTCAATGGATAATCTCGTTGTAAATGTACAAAAGATTCAAGATACTATTGATCAGAAATCGATGCTAGAACCAAGAATTCCGATTCCTGATTTGTTTTTTGGTGACAGAACTAAGTTCCTGAGCTTCAGAAATAATTGTAAGCTATTTTTGGCCTTGAAACCTCATTCTTCTGGTAATCCTATTCAACAGGTTTTGATTATTATTTCTTTTTTGCGCGGCGACCCACAGGACTGGGCGTTTTCTCTTGCACCAGGAGATTCTGCATTGAGTAATGTTGATGCATTTTTCCAGGCGCTGGGATTGCTTTACGATGAGCCTAATTCAGTGGATCAGGCTGAGAAAAATCTGCTGGCTTTATGCCAGGGTCAGGATGATGTAGAAGTATATTGTCAGAAATTTAGGAAGTGGTCAGTACTCACTCTGTGGAATGAATCTGCACTAGCGGCTTTGTTCAGAAAGGGTCTCTCTGAAGCTCTTAAGGATGTAATGGTGGGATTTCCTATGCCTGCTGGTTTGAATGAGTCTATGTCCTTGGCCATTCAGATCGGTCGTCGCTTGCGCGAGCGTAAATCTGTGCACCATCTGGCGGTATTGTCTGAGAGTAAACCTGAGCCTATGCAGTGCGACAGGACTATGACTAAAGTAGAACGGCAAGAACACAGACGTCTGAACAGACTGTGTTTCTATTGTGGTGATTCTACTCATGCTATTTCTAATTGTCCTAAACGCACTAGGCGGTTCAATAGCTCTGCCGTTATTGGTACTGTACAGTCCAAATTCCTTTTGTCCATTACCTTAATGTGCTCTTTGTCATCGTATTCTGTCATGGCGTTTGTGGATTCAGGCGCTGCCCTGAATCTGATGGATTTGGATTATGCTAAACGTTGTGGATTTTTCTTGGAGCCTTTGCGGTGTCCTATTCCGTTGAGAGGAATTGATGCTACACCTTTGGCCAAGAATAAGCCTCAGTACTGGGCCCAGCTGACCATGTGCATGGCTCCTGCACATCAGGAAGTTATTCGCTTTCTGGTACTGCATAATTTGCATGATGTGGTCGTGTTGGGGTTGCCATGGCTACAAACCCATAATCCAGTATTGGATTGGAACTCTATGTCGGTAACCAGCTGGGGTTGTCAGGGAGTACATGGTGATGTTCCATTTTTGTCTATTTCGTCATCCATTCCTTCTGACATCCCAGAGTTCTTGTCGGACTTTCAGGATGTATTTGAAGAGTCCAAGTCTGATGCCCTACCTCCGCATAGGAATTGTGATTGTGCTATCGATTTGATTCCTGGTAGTAAATTCCCTAAGGGTCGTTTATTTAATTTGTCCGTACCTGAACACACCGCTATGCGCAGTTATGTGAAGGAGTCCCTGGAGAAGGGACATATTCGCCCATCGTCGTCACCATTGGGAGCAGGGTTCTTTTTTGTAGCCAAGAAGGATGGTTCGCTAAGACCGTGTATTGATTACCGCCTTCTTAATAAGATCACTGTTAAGTTTCAGTATCCCTTGCCATTGATTTCTGACTTGTTTGCTCGGATTAAGGGGGCTAGTTGGTTTACTAAGATTGATCTTCGTGGTGCGTATAATCTGGTGAGAATCAGACAGGGAGATGAATGGAAAACGGCATTTAATACGCCCGAGGGTCATTTTGAGTATCTGGTGATGCCGTTCGGACTTGCCAATGCTCCATCTGTTTTTCAGTCTTTTATGCATGACATTTTCCGTGAGTATCTGGATAAATTCTTGATTGTTTACTTGGATGACATTTTGATCTTCTCAGATGATTGGGAGTCTCATGTGAAGCAAGTCAGAATGGTTTTCCAGGTACTGCGTGCTAATTCCTTGTTCGTGAAGGGATCAAAGTGTCTCTTCGGTGTGCAGAAAGTTTCATTTTTGGGGTTCATCTTTTCCCCTTCTACTATCGAGATGGATCCGGTTAAGGTTCAGGCCATCCAGGATTGGACTCAGCCGACATCTTTAAAAAGTCTGCAGAAATTCCTGGGCTTTGCTAATTTTTATCGTCGCTTCATCTGTAATTTTTCTAGCATTGCCAGACCATTGACCGATTTGACCAAGAAGGGTGCTGATTTGGTTAATTGGTCTTCTGCTGCCGTGGAAGCTTTTCAGGAGTTGAAGCGTCGTTTTTGCTGTGCCCCTGTGTTGTGTCAACCTGATGTTTCTCTTCCGTTCCAGGTCGAGGTTGATGCTTCTGAGATTGGTGCAGGGGCGGTTTTGTCACAGAGAGGTTCTGGTTGCTCAGTGTTCAAACCATGTGCTTTCTTTTCCAGGAAATTTTCTGCTGCTGAGCGTAATTATGATGTGGGCAACCGAGAGTTGCTGGCCATGAAGTGGGCATTCGAGGAGTGGCGTCATTGGCTTGAGGGTGCTAAGCATCGCGTGGTGGTTTTGACTGATCATAAGAACCTTACTTATCTTGAGTCTGCCAAGCGCTTGAATCCTAGACAGGCCCGTTGGTCGTTATTTTTTGCTCGTTTTGATTTTGTGATTTCATACCTTCCGGGCTCTAAAAATGTGAAGGCGGATGCTCTGTCTAGGAGTTTTGTGCCCGACTCTCCGGGGTTATCTGAGCCGGCGAGTATCCTCAAGGAAGGAGTCATTGTGTCTGCCATCTCCCCTGATTTGCGGAGAGTGTTGCAGAAATTTCAGGCTAATAAACCTGATCGTTGTCCGGCCGAGAAACTGTTCGTCCCTGATAGGTGGACTAGTAAAGTTATTGTTCGGTGCTGGCCGGTCATCCAGGAATCTTTGGTACCAGGGAGTTGGTTGCTAGATCCTTCTGGTGGCCATCTCTGTCACGGGATGTGCGTGCTTTTGTGCAGTCCTGTGGAATTTGTGCTAGGGCTAAGCCCTGCTGTTCACGTGCCAGTGGGTTGCTTTTGCCCTTGCCGGTCCCGAAGAGGCCTTGGACACATATTTCGATGGATTTCATTTCTGACCTTCCCGTTTCTCAAAAAATGTCGGTCATTTGGGTGGTCTGTGATCGCTTTTCTAAAATGGTCCATCTGGTGCCCTTGGTTAAATTGCCTTCCTCCTCTGATTTGGTGCCTTTGTTCTTCCAGCATGTGGTTCGTTTACATGGCATTCCTGAGAATATTGTTTCTGACAGAGGTTCCCAGTTTGTCTCGAGGTTCTGGCGAGCCTTTTGTGGTAGGATGGACATTGACCTATCTTTCTCCTCGGCCTTCCATCCTCAGACTAATGGCCAGACCGAACGAACCAATCAGACCTTGGAAACATATCTGAGATGTTTTGTTTCCGCTGACCAGGATGATTGGGTGTCATTTTTGCCGTTGGCTGAGTTCGCCCTTAATAATCGGGCCAGCTCGGCTACCTTGGTCTCTCCATTTTTCTGCAATTCTGGGTTCCATCCTCGTTTCTCTTCAGGACAGGTTGAGTCTTCGGACTGTCCTGGTGTGGATTCTGTGGTGGACAGGTTGCAGCAGATCTGGACTCAGGTAGTGGACAATTTGACCTTGTCCCAGGAGAAGGCTCAGCTTTTCGCTAATCGCAGACGCCGTGTGGGACCCCGACTTCGTGTTGGGGATCTGGTTTGGTTATCTTCTCGTCATATTCCTATGAAGGTTTCCTCTCCTAAATTTAAACCTCGTTTTATTGGTCCGTATAGGATTTCTGAGATTCTCAATCCGGTGTCTTTTCGTCTGATCCTCCCAGACTCCTTTTCCATACATAATGTATTCCATAGGTCGTTGTTGAGGAGATACGTGGCACCTATGGTTCCATCTGTGGAGCCTCCTGCCCCTGTTTTGGTGGAGGGGGAATTGGAGTATATTGTGGAGAAGATTTTGGATTCTCGTGTCTCTAGACGGAAACTCCAGTATCTGGTCAAATGGAAGGGTTATGCTCAGGAAGATAATTCCTGGGTTTTTGCCTCTGATGTCCATGCCCCAGATCTTGTTCGTGCCTTTCATGTGGCTCATCCTGGTCGGCCTGGGGGTTCTGGTGAGGGTTCGGTGACCCCTCCTCAAGGGGGGGGTACTGTTGTGAATTCTGTGGCTGAGTTCACTTCTGTGGTCACAAGTGGTATTGCAGTCTCTGGGCTTCCTACCTCAGGTGTTTTGGTGAGCTCGTTGGCTGCCTTGCTATTTAGCTCCACCTGAGTCTGTCTTCCTGGCTCCTTGTCAATGTTCCAGTGTTGGATCTGAGCTACTGCATCTTTCCTTGGGCCTGCTGCTCTGCTAGATAAGTGCTTCTAGTTTGTTTTCTGTTTTTTCTGTCCAGCTTGCTATTAACTTTTGCTGGAAGCTCTGAGAAGCAAAGGGGTGCACCGCCGTGCTGTTAGTTCGGCACGGTGGGTCCTTTTGCCCCTTTGCGTGGTTTTCGTTTTAGGGTTTTTTGTAGACTGCATAGTTCTCTTTGCTATCCTCGCTCTGTCTAGAATATCGGGCCTCACTTTGCAGAATCTATTTCATTCCTACGTTTGTCTTTTCATCTTGCTAACAGTCATTATATGTGGGGGGCTGCCTATTCCTTTGGGGTATTTCTCTGAGGTAAGTCAGGCTTGTATTTCTATCTTCAGGCTAGTCAGCTCCTCAGGCAGTGCCGAGTTGCATAGGTAGTGATAGGCGCAATCCACTGCTGCTTATAGTTGTGTGAGGATAGATCAGGTACTGCAGTCTACAGAGATTCCACGTCTCAGAGCTCGTCCTATTGTTTTTGGTTATTGCCAGATCTCTGTATGTGCGCTGATTACTGCACGCTGTGTTGCCTGATTGCCAGCCATAACAGATCAGTAGAGGCAGCTGCTGACAGCTAACTCCAAGGAGCAGCCATACCACTTGAAACCACAAGAGGGAGCCTAAGAGCAGAACTCACAAAAGTGCCACTTATAACCACCGGAGGGAGCCCAAGAGCAGAATTCACAACAGACAATATAGAGAGGGGCAGAGTGGCGGGGACATTACGGAGAAGGAGCTGAGTTTGAGTAACATGTGCTAATAGTATTAAATGTCTGCTGGAAAATGCAAGTCTTGCAAACAAAATGAATGAACTGGAGACTTACGCCGGTTACAGAATACGATGTGGTGGGCATTACGGAAACCTGGCTGGATGAAAGCCATGATTGGGTGACAAATGTGGAGGCTTACACTACATTTAGAAAGGACAGGAAAGACTAAAGAGGTGGAAGGGTGATTTTGTAAAATCCAACTTAAACCCTGTGCTCAATGATGACATTGGGGAGCTATGGCAATATAGAGTCAGTATGGGTAAATGTACATGGGGATGGCAGTAATGGAAAGCTGCTAATTGGAGTTTGCTACAAGCCTCGTAATATAGCAGAACAAATAGAAGATAAAATGCGGCAGCAAATTAATAAATAAATTGTTAAAACACAGTGGACCTACACCGGCAGATGACATGGCTCCCCAAACCATCACTGATTGTGGAAACTTCACACTAGACCTCAAGCAGCTTGGATTGTGGCCTCTCCAGTCTTCCTCCAGACTCTGGGACCTTGATTTCCAAATTAAATGCAAAATTTACTTTCCTTGTGGAGTGTGTCAATGACTGACTTCTGGGCATCTGTAAAGTCAGCAGTCTTCCCCATGACTGTGGAGCCTACTGAAACAGACTAAGGGACCTTTTTAAACACTTAGGAAGCCTTTGCAGGTGTTTTTTGTTAATTATTCTAATTTAGTGAGATAATGACTTCTGGGTTTTCATTGGCTGTAAGCCATAATCATCAACATTAACAGAAATAAACACTTGAAATAGATCACTCTGTGTGTAATGACTCTATATATGAGTTTCACTTTTTGTATTGAAGAACTGAAATAAATTAACTTTTTGATGATATTCTAATTTTGTGAGAAGCACCTGTAAATGTTGGGGGTCACTGAAGAACATGTCTCACAACTTTGCAGCCTTTACACAGTAATTTTCCTCCTTCTGAAATCCTAAATTCCTCTCTCATTGCCCCCATAAAGTATGATGCCAACAAAAGGGTCCCCCAAACACAGTATGATACCCCATGGTGAATTCCTCCACATGCACAGTATGATGACCCTACTGTACCCCACCTCAATTCCCAAGGCAAGGTATGGTGACCCCAACACAGTATGATCCCACACCTGTGACCCCCACACAGCCCTCCATGTAGAGTAATGGACCTACATGCAGTATAATGGCCCCACACCTCTCCACACTATATAATGGCCCATACTAGCCCTCCAAACAGTATAATGGCCTGCAGTAGCCCTCCAAACAGTGTTATGGCCCCCACACAGTATGATGGACCCCACACACACACCTTCATACAGTATAATTGCTTGCATACACTATAATAGCCCCCCACATAGCCCTTTAAATAGTATAATGGAACCACATAGTCTTCCATATAGTATATTGGCCCAATATAGTATAATTTGCCCCAATAATCCTCCATAGAATATAATGCACTCCCCATGGTACTCCATACAATAAAATGCACCCCCTATGGTCATCCATAGAATATAATGGACCCCCATGGTCCTCCATATAATATAATGGACCCCCATGGTCCTCCATACAATAGAATGGACCCCCCATGGTCCTCCATACTCTTATGGCCACCAGTCACTGATTAAAAAAATAAAAAAAACAATACTCACTTCTTGTTAAACCGAGTATTCAACTACTGCCCTCTGCTGCTCACAAAGCCTTGCCGACATGTGTAATGTGGAGTTCCAGCATGTAGTCATATCACACACCAGTCGGTGCAGCACTGCCAGACCAGCAGCATCAGAAACTGCTGCGCCACTAAGTTGAGCATGTGGGCCAGGCATGAGATGTGAACGAACTTGCCAAGCTTCAGAGCCACCACCGTGTTATGGCCTTTATAACATACGACCATGCCTGGTTGTAGGTTCAGCGGCGAGAGCCACAGATGTGCCTGGTCTGTTATAACCCTCGCCTTTCTACAACTGTGGTGGTGTGCTGTTTGTCACCTAAACAAAATTTGTTTCAACAGAGCCTCTTGCTGCCTCACTGAGGCAGTGCTGCAGTGTTTCCAGCTTGCAACCGGTTTGGATGATGTGTTCAGAGATAGCAATTCGGAGACGAAGAATGGGGAGTGGATGCAGGAACTTGTGTAGAAGGTGGAGGAAACCATGATGGAACTAGGGCCCATACTCCTTGGCTTCTTTAGCATGTGTGCAATCCCAGGGTCCGACTCAGTTCCGGCCTCCACAAGGTTCATGGAGAGCTGTCAGGGAAATTTAGTGTCTCTGGCCACAAACGGTTGTCCATGTGTCATTGGGTGGACCTCCACAGTTACTGGATCTGTCAGGGCACACTGGGAAAAATAGTGACAGCTGGGGAGTACCAAGGGAGTTTGCGGAAAGCTTCAGTGTCCATCAGCCTAAATAGCAACATTTCCAGGGCAAGCAGTCTAGAAATGTGCCCATTTAGTGTATAGGCCTGTGGGTGAGTGACTGTGTATTTTTGTTTGCGTTCAAAGACAAAGAATTGGAAGTGGTTGCTGATGGGATTTGCGAATGTGCAACGACAGATGCAGGGCAGGAAGTATCTTTGCCTGTGTCCTGGACAAGGGATTGGCAAGCATGCAGGACAGGGGAAGAGGCAGTGGTGTCACCCACAGACACTGATTGTGGACTCAAGCGTTCGGCCCACCTAGTCGGGTGCTTTGATGACGTGCTTGAGCATGCTGGGAGTGACCAGGCCCCTGCTGACCTTGGTACGGCACAGGTTGCAAAGGACAGTTCTTTTATCATCTGCACTTTCTTTAAAAAAGGTGCCAGACTGGAGAACACCTAACCCTTGATCTGGAAACTTGCTGTGTTTGGTTTCGCTGGGAAACAGTTGCCCATCTCCTCCCTCTTGGTACCCACTGCCTGTTGTGGTGCTGCAGATCACTCTCTTTCTGTGCTGTTGTCCTCCCTCTGCATGGCACCTTCCCAGGAAGGGTCTTTGACTTCATTTACCACTTCTGCATCTGTTTCTACTAAAGGTACCGTTACACTAAACGACTTACCAACGATCACGACCAGCGATACGACCTGGCCGTGATTGTTGGTAAGTCGTTGTGTGGTCGCTGGGGAGCTGTCACACAGACAGCTCTCTCCAGCGACCAACGATCAGAGGAAATACTTCGGCATCGTTGAAACTGTCTTCAACGATGCCGAAGTCCCCGGGTAACCAGGGTAAACATCGGGTTACTAAGTGCAGGGCCGCGCTTAGTAACCCAATATTTACCCTGGTTACCATTGTAAAAGTAAAAAAAAAAAAAAATAGTACATACTCACATTTCGATGTCTGTCACGTCCCCCGCCGTCAGCTTTCCGCACTGACTGTGTCAGCGCCGGCCGTAAAGCAGAGCACAGCGGTGACAGTCAGTGCAGGGAAGCTGACGCCGGGGGACGTGACAGACATCGGAATGTGAGTATGTACTGTTTTTTTTTTTTTTAACTTTTACAATGGTAACCAGGGTAAATATCGGGTTACTAAGCGCGGCCCTGGTCATTCCCCAGCGACCAACGATCTCGCAGCAGGGGCCTGATCGTTGGTCGCTGTCACACATAATGAGATCGTTAGCGGGATCGTAGCTACGTCACAAAAAGCGTGACGTTGCAACGATATTGTTAACGAAATCGTTATGTGTGAAGGTAACTTAACAACATCACTTGTTGGCAACTGTGTCTATCATCATCATCATCTACCTCTTGAGACACAAATTGTTATTCCCCTCCGTCTTCTTCTGACCATGACTGTTCAAATATTTGGACATCACTACACAGGATCTCCTAATGTCCCTCTTGAAACATGAAGGGTGAGAAGCCAGAATCAATAAATGAAGATGTAAAGAGCTCCTCGGAGTGTGGATCACTTGTCTCCTGGGACATGCCATGGTGGAAGGAAAGAAGATCAGGGTGAAGATTATGTGGTCCAGACTCTTGGCTAGTGAGACTGGACCATGTGGAAGACAAGGTGGTGCTGGGAAACATACTGGAAACATCTACCATCCAACCGACCACCTGTTCTGGCTTCAAGAGTGGTGTCCCGTGTCCGTGTCTAGGTCTCATGTTTGCTGTGCTTCTCCAGAAAGCACAATTTTACCTGGCTCACGTCCTCGGCCACTGCATGCACCATTAGCAGCATGTCCGCTTCCCCATCCCTTACCACACGCCTTGCACATTTTAAATTAGGTGTATAATATTTGCCTGCAAACTTTCTGGTATTAATAGGGAAAAGAAAATATGTAGCCCTGAAGAGGACTTTTGTTTTTAGATTGCAGCTGCTGCATGCCTATAGAAGGACTGTAAGGTAATAAACCCCGCTTTATCCCTTAGGCTGCCGTCACACTAGCAGTATTTGGTCAGTATTTTACCTCAGTATTTGTAGCCAAAGCCAGGAGTGGGTGATAAATGCAGAAGAGGTGCATATGTTTCAATTATACTTTTCCTCTATTTGTTCCACTCCTGGTTTTGGCTACAAATACTGATGTAAAATACTGACCAAATACTGCTAGTGTGACCCCGGCCTTAGAGAAAGAACAGTCAGGGCCGCCATCAGGGCATGACATCCGTGACTGGCGTATGGGGCCCGGTGAGCAGAGGGGGCCCGCATCGGGCCCCCTCTTATCTGCTCACCGGGCCCCTACCGGCAGCCGCAGGCTAACCGGGCCCTTAGCGCCGACGCTGCAGCTGTTTAAAGCTATTGACGTGCGGGCGCGGGCCCGCACGTCAATAGTTAACAGCCGCGGCGCCGCCAGCCAATCTGAGGCTGGCAGGCGCTGACGTCAGCCGCAGCGTGCGTGCATGTCGCCGGCGTCTGACATCATTGTCAGTCGCCGGCGAGTGCATGCACGCTGCAGCTGCGTGGAGACTTCGCCCGCAGCAGGAGCGCGGCAGGTAAGAAGAACTTCTTTTTTTTTTTTTTTAGAGCGGCGATCCGGGGGCCCAAGGAAGAACGCTGGACAGAGATGGGGCAGAGTGCTGGGAAGAGATGGGGCAGAGTGCTGGACAGAGATGGGGCAGAGTGCTGGACAGAGATGGGGCAGAGTGCTGGACAGAGATGGGGCAGAGTGCTGGACAGAGATGGGGCAGAGTGCTGGACAGAGATGGGGCAGAGTGCTGGACACAGGGGCAAAACGCTGGACAGAGATGGGGCAGAGTGCTGGGAAGAGATGGGGCAGAGTGCTGGGAAGAGATGGGGCAGAGTGCTGGACAGAGATGGGGCAGAGTGCTGGACACAGGGGCAAAACGCTGGACAGAGATGGGGCAGAGTGCTGGGAAGAGATGGGGCAGAGTGCTGGGCAGAGTGCTGGGAAGAGATGGGGCAGAGTGCTGGACAGAGATGGGGCAGAGTGCTGGACAGAGATGGGGCGGAGTGCTGGACAGAGATGGGGCAGAGTGCTGGACAGAGATGGGGCAGAGTGCTGGACAGAGATGGGGCAGAGCGCTGGACAGAGATGGGGCAGAGCGCTGGACAGAGATGGGGCAGAGCGCTGGACAGAGATGGGGCAGAGCGCTGGACACAGATGGGGCAGGATTGGACACAGATGGGGCAGAGTGCTGAACACAGATGGGGCAGAGTGCTGGACACAGATGGGGCAGGATTGGAAACAGATGGGGCAGAGTGCTGGACACAGATGGGGCAGAGTGCTGGACACAGATGGGGCAGGATTGGAAACAGATGGGGCAGAATGGAGACAGATGGGGCAGGATTGGAGACAGATGGGGCAGGATGGATACGATGGAGACAGATGGGGCAGGATGGGGAGATCATATGGGGCAGAATGGATACTCATGAGGGCAGGATGGGAGAACATATGGCTGGAGCCTGCAATGAGACACACGGGGGCTAGGATGGCGAATATTATCATAGGGGCTAATTAAGGGATATTATTATTGCAGTGATGTATTTATTTTATTTTTTGAGTATACTGTTTTAAATGGGGGGAGGTCCTGTTACTGTGCAGAGTGATACTATGTCACCTTCTTTATGTGGTGTAATGTAGAGGCTGTGAAAATTAAGTAATGTATTCTGCAAGTGGAACTCGAGATAACTGTGTTATTTCCTGCAGAGACGAGTCCTGGCTGGAAGAAATGATGGCGGTCTGTGCTGGATGAAAGATGAAGGACTTCACCTAGAGACGTCACTGGTGAGTCAGTGTTAACTATACACTGACACTATACACTGTATACTATATACAGAGCTCCTGTGTATAATGTCACTGGTGATCACTGTATTACCTGTACACAGACACTGCTTACTAATTACAGATCTCCTGTGTATAATGGCACTGATGGTGATAGTATTGTGGTTGTTTTTTTTTATTACTAATCAGTATTGTAGTATTCAGTCACTATGTGGTGGTAATATGCGGTCTGGTCATGGTGTTGTGGTATTTGTTCCTTGTATTTTATATTATTCGATCACTGTGGTGGTAATATGTCATCTGGTCATAGTGTTGTGGTATTTGTTCCTTGTATGTAGTATTATAGGTCATTTTAAAAATTGAAAAATAAATACAAATATACCTAAATTGTATTGCATATTTTAACAAATATTTAGTAGGTTACAGTACAGTAGGGCCCGGCCAAAAGTGTCTACCGTGTTCTGGTGGCGGCTTAAAAAATCTTTTGGCCAAAACAAAAGCTGCCGGCTATATGTGTGATCTGGTGATGGGAACTGTTAATGTGTGATAGGTGAGAAGTGGAGATTTTCCAAGAGATAGCGGTGGGACTGTGGACAGTTCGAGGGGTGGAGCCTGGAGGCGGGGCTGGGGTGGAGCCTGGGCGGAGTCTCAAGGGGGCCCCGAAAATTTTGCCAGTATGGGGCCCCAAAATTTCTAGTGGCAGCCCTGAGGACAGTATGTAGCCCTGAAAAGGACTTTTGTTTTAACAGTGTAGCAGTAGTATACAAGTACTGCAATAGCAATATTAAGAGGTGCAGAATTTTCTGCACAAAATCCGCATCTCCTGGCAGAATCCGCAGCCGCGGATTTGCCGCGGTTTTATGCGGAATTGATGCGGATTTTGTGCAGATTTTCTGCGGTTTTTGCCACTGCGGAATTTTAACATGGAGGGGTGCAGAAACGCTGCAGATCCGCACAAAAGAAGTGACATGCACTTCTTTGAAATCCGCAGCGTTTCTGCGCGGAAAAATCCGCTGCGGATACGCAGCAAATCCGCATCGTGTGCACATAGCCTTATTGTTGAACATTTTTGCATAAAGGTCCAACAATAGTTTATTTTTTTATATTTCCCATTCTTTTTTAATTCATTCCTGATTTTGGATCAATATAATGACACAAAAACCTCAGCGTTGTAAAAATAAAAAAAATAGCCTGAGTATGAAACCACGCCTATGCTTCTTAGGCCGGTTTCACACGTCAGTGGCTCCGGTACGTGAGGTGACAGTTTCCTCACGTACCGGAGACACTGACTCACGTAGACACATTGAAAGCAATGTGTCACTGCACATGTCAGCGTGTTTTCACGGACCGTGTGTCCATGTGCAAAACACGGAGACATGTCAGTGTTCATGGGAGCACACGGATTACACGGACCCATTAAAGTCAATGGGTCCGTGTAAAACACGTACCGCACACGGACGCTGTCCGTGTGCAGTCCGTGTGCCGTGCAGGAGACAGGGCTACTGTAAGCGCTGTCCCCCCCACGTGGTGCTGAAGCGGCCATTCATACCTTCTCTCCAGCAGCGTTCGCTGGAAAGATGATATGAAAAATCCTTTTTTTTTGTCCTCGTGTTTAAAATAAAAATCCCTGTCGCCACCCCCCTCCCACCCCCTGTGCGCCCCCAGCTGTTACTAAAATACTCACCCGGCTCCCTCGCAGCGTCCTGTCCTCGCTGCACCTTCTCCTGTATGAGCGGTCACGTAGGGCCTCCGATTACAGTCATGAATATGCGGCTCCACCTCCCACAGGGGTGGAGCCGCATATTCATTACTGTAATAAGGGGCACCACGTGACCGCTCATACAGGAGAAGGTGCAGTGAGGACAGGACACTGCAAGGGAGCCAGGTGAGTATTTTAGCAACAGCAGGGGGGGCGCACAGGGGGTGGCGACAGGGATCTTTATTTTAAACACGAGGACAAAAAAAAAAGGATTTTTCATATCTTCTTTCCAGCGAACTGCTGGAGAGAAAATATGAATGGCCGCTTCAGCACCAGATGCAGAGGACAGCGCTTATCTCTAGCACTGTCTCCTGCACGCTTCGTGTGGTACCCAGTCGGCACACGTGTGCCGCACGTGTGCCACACTGATGTACCACGGGAGCACACGGACACGGATAATTCCAGTACCGATTTTTCCGGTACCGGAATTATCTGGACGTGTGAGACTGGCCTAAAGGAGAAGGGCAATATGCACAGCGATTTCAATACAACTTGCTGTGCACATGTTCAGTCTTTTGGAGCTTGTTTTAACCCCTTCATGCCGGGTGAATTTCTGTTTTTATGTTTCAGTTTTTTTCCTCCCTTTCTTCCAAGAGCCAGAAGTTTTTTTATTTTTCCATCAATATAGCAGTATGACGGCTTGAAAAAAATCCAAGTTGGTTCAAATTGCAAAAAAAGTGCAATTTCACAATTTTTTTTTGAGGGGTGGGGGGGAGGGCTTTATTTACCCTGTTCACTATACGGTAAAACTGACCTGGCAATATAATTCTGCAGGTCAGTACCAGTACGCAGATCACAAACTTCTATAGTTTTTTTTATTTAACTGGTAAAAAAAGAACCAAAACAAAACAGAAATTGTAAAAAACAAAAACACTTTACTTATATCTCCATTTTCCAAGACCCATAACGGTTGCAATTTTCGGGATATGGGGCTGTATGATGGCTTATATTTTTGGTCCCTGAGCATATGTTTTTATTGGCATTTGTGGGGTTTAGTTATGTTGTTTTGTTCGCCACTTATTGCAATGTTATGTCTGCCAGAAAAAAACGTAATTCTGGAGTTTTGATTTTTTTTGTATTGTTACACTGTTCACAATCTAACTAATTTTTTTTTGTATTTTAAATTTACGAATGCAGCAATACCAAATGTGTATTTTTTTAGTGGTTTTATTTTTAAAAACTGGGTAGGGCCCAATAACCATGGACCTTCCCAGCCTGATAATATCAGCTTACAGCGGTCTGCTTTACCTATGCTGGTTATCAAAATCTATCGATCTCCGTCTTTCCACATCTTTAACACCTAAACATCTGTCATTTCTATTTTGCATTGTATTCCATTACGTGTCACGCGTACAGCACATGGACAACATACGGATGACGCACACAAGTAGGTCACATGGACACACAACATTGGTAACACTGGTACAGGTTTTTCCAGTACCAGTAAAATAAGGTTGTGTGAAGGGGCGTTACTCATGTTCCGAGTCTTGTTGACAGCTAATCAATGAGTTCTACCGTCTTGTGCTGTCCACATAGACAGAACCGTTGAGTTCTGGAAGTGGCTGCGGCACTGATGATGTGACAGCAGAGAACGGGAGCAATGGCGTAAAGGCAAACTCTGAGTGTCCGCCTCCGGTAGGTGCATACGCCCAAAAACGATGCAAGAGAGAGCGCATGATGACTATGTCGGCACCATTATAGTCTATGGCCTAGTTGACGCATACGTCCAAATCCTGTTTTTTTGGGAGGGGGAGGGGTTCAGACATAAGACTCGAAGGGAGCCACGAATGTGGGCAAAAATGGAGCATTATTCCCATTCATCTGAAAGGGGCTGAACGGCAGCACAACCACAACCACAACCACATGCACCGATGCATCGTTTTGCCGGAAAAAAAACACTGCAGATCATAGCGCACACTTATTCTTCAGGTCTTTTGTTCTGCTGATCGGGAGGATCTTGGGTTATGAACTAATAGCACATTTCAGTGTAAAAAGGCCACTAAAATACTGTAGAACAGAAGAACATGTACAATGCGAGTAAGTTTCTACAAAAGTTTGCATGGATTTTAGAGAATGCTGCAGAAATAAAAAGATTTTTTCTGACTACAAAGCAAAGCCTACTTTTTTTTTCCCAAAATGTCACTATTGTCTGGTGTTGCAACTGAACACTCTAAATAAATGAGCTGCAATACCAGACACAACCTGCTGACAAGAGTAGTGCTATTCCTGGTAGAAAGCAGCCATGTTCATACATCCGTTTCAGAATCTGCAGCCTGACGATCTATCGCAGATTACGGTACTGACGTAGGTGAAATCTGCAGCAAAATCCATACAGAAATTCAGTGTGAAATCATGGCATCTAAATACGAAGCTGCCCAGGATTCCGCCGCGGCCATGAGATTCTTCTACATCGTTCCTTCCTCAACTCAGAATAGTTAAAACTAACATCTATAATTATGGAAACAGCGCCGCCTGTTGGTGCAGGGAATGAAGTGCATATTGTAGACTGCTGAATGTGGAATTTGCATTGGTCACTTGCTTGGTTTTCATATAGAAATTAAAAGGGATTGGTAATAAAATAATGTCCTTTGATGTACAGAGTTATTAGATCTGTCCCTACTTACAGGTTATTAGATCTGTCCCTACTTACAGGTTCTGTGTCTTTTGAAATGTTATAATTTGCAGCTGATAAATGTTTGGGTTTTTCCCCCCATGCACTTTTATCAATAAATTAGCTCGATGCAGGAATATTCCTCTGAATGATATTTAATTAACCACTTATGGACAGTGTATAGATTCTATGCATTCAGGAGGTTCAGGGCTCATTCACAAGGCCGTAGTTTCGGGTCGAGTGCGGCCCATGGAAAAAACGGACTGCACTCAGACCAATGTTATTCAATGGGGCAGTGCAGGCGAGTGATCTCACTGACCTGAGTCTATGCATGGGTGGGAATAAATATGTCACAGCACTAGTTTCTTCCGTAAATCAGATGAGACTCAACCATTCAAGTCTATGGGTGCGAAAAAAGGGTGGATGCCCCACGGAGCCACCGTGTAACAATCGATTGATACAGATACATTGTAATTCTGTAACATAGGAAATAGTAAATGATTAATTGCCGCTGCTGTAAAAAACGGATTGCACGCGGATGACAAGTGAATAAGAAAAATCGTCCAAGTCTTCTGGATGCAACTGAGACGATTGTTGATATGATTGTGTGAACCGAGCCTTAGGCCGGCTTCACACTCAGCGTATGAAAATACGGTCCGTATATTACGGCCGTAATACGCTGAAATGTCCCGAAAATAGTGGTCCGTAGCTCCTCCGTAGGCAGGGTGTGTCAGCGTTTTTTGCGCATGGCATCCTCCGTATGTAATCCGTATGGCATCCGTACTGCGTGGTTTTCTCGCAGGCTTGCAAAACCAACATACCGCTATAGAAATGATCCATGTGTCCCAAAAAGAAAAAAAAATATATATATACTGTCTATATATATAGACACATATATGTATATATATTAATATTTTTTCCAGCGCTATACAGCTTGAAAGCCGGTAATTCAATTACCGGCTTTTTCTTTCTCCTTCTTAAAACCCGACATGATTTGAGACATGGTTTACATACAGTAAACCATGTCTTCTCTCCATTTTTTTTGCAGATTCCACACTACTAGTGTCAGTAGTGTGTATCTGCAAAATTTGGCCGTTCTAGCTCTTAAAATAAAGGGTTAAATGGCGGAAAAAATTGGCGTGGGCTCCCGCACAATTTTCTCCGCCAGAGTAGTAAAGCCAGTGACTGAGGGCAGATATTAATAGCCTGGAGAGGGTCCACGGTTATTGGCCCCCCCCTGGCTAAAAACATCTGCCCCCAGCCACCCCAGAAAAGGCACATCTGGAAGATGCGCCTATTCTGGCACTTGGCCACTCTCTTCCCATTCCCGTGTAGCGGTGGGATATGGGGTAATGAAGGGTTAATGCCACCTTGCTATTGTAAGGTGACATTAAGCCTAATTAATAATGGAGAGGCGTCAATTATGACACCTATCCATTATTAATCCAATTGAATGAAAGGGTTAAATAAAACACAAACACATTATTTAAAATTATTTTAATGAAATAAAAACAATGGTTGTTGGAGTATTTTATTCTACGCCCAATCCAATCACTGAAGACCCTCGTTCTGTGAAAGAAAAAACATAATAAACCAACAATATACTTACCCTCCGCAGATCTGTAATGTCCAACGATGTAAATCCTTCTGAAGGGGTTAAAACATTTTGCAGCAAGGAGCTTTGCTAATGCAGGCTGCTCCTCGCTGCAAAACCCCGGGGAATGAGTCTAAATATAGATCAATGAGCTATATTTAGCTTCATTTGCGGTGAGGCGCCCTCTGCTGGATGTTCATAGATCGTGGGAAATTTCCTAGAAAGCTTTAGACTCATTCCCCGGGGTTTTGCAGCGAGGAGTAGCATTGCATTAGCAAAGCTCCTTGCTGCAAAATGTTTTAACCCCTTCAGAAGGATTTACATCGTTGGACGTTACAGATCTGCGGAGGGTAAGTATATTGTTGGTTTATTATGTTTTTTCTTTCACAGAACGAGGGTCTTCAGTGATTGGATTGGGCGTAGAATAAAATACTCCAACAACCATTGTTTTTATTTCATTAAAATAATTTTAAATAATGTGTTTGTGTTTTATTTAACCCTTTCATTCAATTGGATTAATAATGGATAGGTGTCATAATTGACGCCTCTCCATTATTAATTAGGCTTAATGTCACCTTACAATAGCAAGGTGGCATTAACCCTTCATTACCCCATATCCCACCGCTACACGGGAATGGGAAGAGAGTGGCCAAGTGCCAGAATAGGCGCATCTTCCAGATGTGCCTTTTCTGGGGTGGCTGGGGGCAGATATTTTTAGCCAGGGGGGGGCCAATAACCATGGACCCTCTCCAGGCTATTAATATCTGCCCTCAGTCACTGGCTTTACTACTCTGGCAGAGAAAATTGCGCGGGAGCCAACGCCAATTTTTTCCGCCATTTAACCCTTTATTTTAAGAGCTAGAACGGCCAAATTTTGCAGATACACACTACTGACATTAGTAGTGTGGAATCTGCAAAAAAAATGGAGAGAAGACATGGTTTACTGTATGTAAACCATGTCTCAAATCATGTTGGGTTTTAGGAAGGAGAAAGAAAAAGCCGGTAATTGAATTGCCGGCTTTCAAGCTGTATAGCGCTGGAATAAATAGTAATATATATACATATATGTGTCTCACTGACATATATATATATATATATACACCTATTCTATGTGTACACATTTATTCTACCTATTGGACTGTAAGCTGTCAGTGTGATTTTACTGTACACCGCACTGAATTGCCGGCTTTTCTCTCTAACAGCGCTGCGTATTTCTCGCAAGTCACACTGCTTGTCCGTGTGAAATCCGTATTTTTCACGCTTCCATAGACTTTCATTGGCGTATTTCTTGCGCAGTACGGTGACAAACGCAGCATGCTGCGATTTTGTACGGCCGTAGAAAGCCGTATAATACTGATCAGTAAAATACGGCAGATAGGAGCAGGGGCATAGAGAATAATTGTGCCGTATTTTTTGCGAGTTTTACGGACGTAGTTTCTGCGCTCTTACGTCCGTAAAACTCGCAAGTGTGAAGCCGGCCTTAGACTACATTCCCACAATGAGTTTTTGGCGTTACAGATTTTCTGCACCTTTTAAGTTGCTTGCATTTTCTTTTTACACGCATTTTTAGGGAGCTTTTTGGTGAGTTTTTAATGTTGCTGTTTTTCTGCACCCATTAAGTAACATCGGTTACTTGCATTTAAAAAAAAAAAATAAGCAGAGTAAAAAAAAAGAAACTCACCAAAACGTCATGGAAACGTAGCCTAATTAATAATGTTTTTTGTCTTTCTCTAGGCCTCTTTCACACGTCAGTGTTTCAGGTACATGTGGCATCTATTTTTTTCATGGATACCACACGTACCCATTATAAATCAGGGTACTGCACGCGTTTAACACAGCAAAGTAAAGGAGAAGCTTTGGAATTTAATTATCTTAAGCCATACTGAAAAAAAAAACACATGGCACACTGATCCAAAACACTGACATCGGTACCGTTTTTCCCGGTACGGGCTCTTTTCCATTTGCAAGAAACACATCTGTGTCTCGCATGTGAAAACCAAGCTCTGGCGCCGGCACTTGGGAGCGGAGCGTGCGGCTCCATGTGTTGCTATGCGGCCGCACGCTCCGCTCCCAAGTGCCGATGCCAGAGCTTGGTTTTCACAGGCGAGACACGGACGTTTATCTCGCAAGTGGAAAAGAGCCCTACCTGTATTATACAGATGTGCGAAGGGGTCTCACGATTGGTTTACACGTTGGGAAATTTATATCTGAACTCACACAATGGAGAAATTGTGTTCTCCCTCTTCTCACCTGTGCTGGAATTCTCTCATGTGTGAGAATCGGATCACACTAAGCTGACACTCGGATCAGAGATTGAGCTGATTGTCATCAGTCAACCGGATTTTCCCGGATGAGGGGATGAATGCTCGAGTGACCCCAGCTTTAAATCCACAGCATGTCCATGTTTAGGCCGGGATCACACTTGCGAGAAACTTGCACGAATCTCACATCTCAATACCCGGCACTGCCGTCAGCACTGGGAACTGGAGTGTGCGGCTGTGTCGGGTATTGAGATGTGAGACTCATGCGAGTTTCTCGCAAGTGTGATCCCAGCCTTACAGAGGATCTCACCTATTGCAATGCAAAATCGATAATGTCTTTTTTCCCCCTCAAGTATAAACAATTAACGTACATCCACACAAAAACTTTAGTTTTTTTCTTACTTTTCTGTGAATTATTTGGTTCTTTGTTTTTTGTGCACAAAAAAAGTCAAACAAACCAGTACCATGTGCACTATGGGGATTTTATCCATTGAAATGAATAAGAAGCAGTATATTAGTATAAATCTTACTTTGTGGTCAGCATGAAAATAACCAGTTTGATTTCTTATCCTCAGGAAATTAGCCCGACATGTCTCAGCATGTACAACATTCTCTACTTATTCTCCTCATGGAGTTTTGTATTCTTGATGACAGTTTCTATTTAGATTCCATAATTTTGCTGAAAGTCGTAAAATAATAGTAATAATACTACTACTAATAATAACATAATAATAATAATAATATTGAATATGAAGGCAACACAAGTTTGCTATCGTTAAATTAAAAACTAAATATCTGCATATTGTCTGATTTTTGTGAGGAATATTAAATAGATTTCCTTAAACGTACAGCGTTTACAATTCTGAAATTTCGGGGATGTAGGGCTTTTGCCCAGTTTGCATGCAGAGATCATCAGAAACATGGATGCTTCATTTACAGCTGACTTAGGCCGGCGTCACACTAGCGAGTTTTACGGACGTATGAGAGGTGCACAAAATACAGATTGCACACGGTACAATGATTCTCTATGGCCCAGCTCCTATCTGCCGTATTTTACTGATCCGTATTATACGGTCTTCTACGGCCGTAGAAAGTCGCAGCATGTTGCGTTTGTCACCGTATTGCGCAAAAAAATCGCCAATGAAAATCTATGGGGGCGAGAAAAATACGGATTACACACAGACCAGCAGTGTGACTTGCTTGCGAGAAATACACAGCGGTGTTCTATAGAAAAGCCGGCAATTCAATTGCCGGCTTTTGCTATCTCCTTCCCAAACCCGACATGATATGAGACATGGTTTACATACAGTAAACCATCTCATATCCATTTTTTGGGGCATAATCCACACTACTAATGTTAGTAGTGTGTACGTGCAAAATTTGGGCACTCTAGTTATTAAATTAAAGGGTTAAATCGCGGGGAAAAAAAATTGGCGCAATTTTCTCCGCCAGAGTGGTAAAGCCAGTGACTGAGGGCAGATATTAATAGCCTGGAGAGGGTCCATGGTTATTGCCCCCCCCCCCGGCTAAAAACATCGGCCCCCAGCCACCCCAGAAAAGGCACAACTGGAAGATGCGCCTATTCTGGCACTTGGCCACTCTCTTCCCACTCCCGTGTAGCGGTAGGATATGGGGTAATGAAGGGTTAATGTCACCTTGCTATTGTAAGGTGACATTAAGCCAGGTTAATAATGGAGAGGCGTCAATTATGACACCTATCCATTATTAATCCAATTGTGTGAAATGGTTAATAAAACACACACACATTATTAAAAAGTATTTTAATGAAATAAAGACACAGGTTGTTGTAATATTTTATTAGACTCTTAATCCACCTGAAGACCCTCGCTCTGTAAAAAAGGAAAAATAAAAAATCAACAATATCCCATACCTTCCGTCACGTCCCATGATGTAAATCCATATGAAGGGGTTAAATCATTTTACACCCAGGAGCTCTGCTAATGCAGCTGTGCTCGTGGCTGTAAAAATTTGTGAATGAATGGAATGAAGGGGAATGTCCTGTAGTTACCTTGAGTTGCGGTGATGCGCTCTCTGCTGGATGTCCTCATATGAACTCGAGCCTGGGAAAATTCAGGGTTTTTACAGGCAGGGGCGGCTGCGTTAGCAGGCTTCTGCTTGTAAAATTAGTTAACCCTTTCAGATGGATTTACATCGTGGGACGTGACGGAACAACGGAAGGTATGGGATATTTTTGATTTTTTATTTTTCCTTTTTTACAGAGTGAGGGTCTTCAGGTGGATTAAGAGTCTAATAAAATATTACAACACCCTGTGTCTTTATTTCATTAAAATACTTTGTAATAATGTGTGTGTGTTTTATTAACCATTTCATACTATTGGATTAATAATGGATAGGTGTCATAATTGACGCCTCTCCATTATTAACCTGGCTTAATGTCACCTTACAACAGCAAGGTGACATTAACCCTTCATTACCCCATATCCAACCGCTACACGGGAGTGGGAAGAGAGTGGCCAAGTGCCAGAATAGGCGCATCTTCCAGATGTGCCTTTTCTGGGGTGGCTAGGGGCAGATGTTTTTAGCCGGGGGGGGGGGGGAGGGGGGCAATAACCGTGGACCCTCTCCAGGCTATTAATATCTGCCTTCAGTCACTGGCTTTACCACTCTGGCGGAGAATATTGCATGGGAGCCCATGGCAATTTTTCAGCGATTTAACCCTTTAATTTTAATAGCTAGAGCGCCCAAATTTTGCACATACACACTACTAACATTAGTAGTGTGGAATATGCAAAAAAGGGATATGAGATGGTTTACTGCATGTAAACCATGTCTCATATCATGTCTGGTTTGGGAAGGAGATAGCAAAAGCCTGCTAACTAGGGCTGACACACCCTGCCTACGGATGACATACGGATCACTATTTTGGGGAGATTTCTGCGTATTACAGCTGTAAAAAACGGACCGTATTTTCATACGCTGAGTGTGACGCCGGCTTTAGGCATAGGGCAACTAAAGAAGATCGAATTGCACCCATATTTAACTTTTAGTTGCGTGGGCTCTATTGGACCCCAAGCAAATTTATTTAGTCATATTTACGCATATATGGAAGGTCGGTAACGTTCGTGCCGGTAGTTTCCTAGCTCAGTTGTCCCTCCATCCTCAGTGCATGGTAAGACGCAGCGTAGAATACTTGTACCGCAGGGAGGTGCTTGCGACTAAGGCCGGGATCACACATGCGAGAAACACGTCCGTGTCTCGCATGTGAAATCCAAGCTCTGGCGCCGGCACTCCAGAGCGGAGCGTGTGGCCGCATAGGAACACATGGAGCCGCACGCTCCGCTCTGGAGTGCCGGCGCCAGAGCTTGGATTTCACATGCGAGACACGGACGTGTTTCTCGCATGTGTGATCCCGGCCTAATAGTTTAAGTATTTTGGTGCGACTAACTGAAGGGTAAGGGTCTGTAACTCCTGGACCCTTTCTGGTTCTACTCAAGCAATTTTAGATCACCATGATCTGTTCCATTTAGTAGCATCATAGGATATCTAGGCATTGTGTGTGTAAGGGCTCCTTCTCACTTGCAAGAAATACGTCCAAGTCTCGCAGGTTAAAACCCTGCTCTGGTGTCGGCACTCCAGAGCGGAGCGTGCGGCTGCACAGCAATACATGGAGCTGCACGCTCCGCTCTGGAGTGCCGGCGCCAGAGCAGGGTTTTAACCTGCGAGACTCGGACGTATTTCTCGCAAGTGAGAAGTAGCGGCACACAAAGTCTTTTGGCCGAGTTTTCGGAGAGGAAGCAGAAGCTCTCCAAATCCTCTGCAAAAACTTGGAATTTCAGCTCCAAAAACAGGAAACATTCCCTCAGGATAATTTCTCATGCGTGGTACACTTTTTGCTGTGGATCTGCAGTGGTTTTGACGCTGCGGATTCGCAGCTGCTTTCCATGAGTTTACAGTACCACGTAAACCTATGGAAAACAAAATCCGCAGTGCACATGCTGCGGAAAAAAATGCGCGGAAACGTAGCGTTGTTTATTCCGCAGTATGTCAATTTTTTGTGCGGATTCCGCAGCGGTTTACACCTGCTCCATAATAGGAATCTGCAGGTGTAAAACCGCAGGTAAAAACACAGGGCTTTTTACCTGCGGATTTCTCAAAACAGGTGCGGAAAAATCCGCAGAGGTTCCATTTACATGTGCACATACCCTAAATGTTCTATCTGGATTTGAGGGCAGAAGATTTACAGAGTACTGTAGTAGTGGCCTTGTGGATCACATTTTACTAAAAGTCATCCACACAGTGCCGAAAAATAAATCAGCAGCGATAATGGACATGCAGGACAGATTTCATATTTGCAGCCTGTCAAAGTGAGAAATGGACAGATAGGGTATGTGCACATGATGCGGATTTGCTGCGGATCCGCAGCGGATTATTCCGTGCAGAAACGCTGCAGACCTGCACTGTGATGTAAAGTATAATGTTATTCTATGGGAAAAAAAAAAAGCTGTGCAGATGGTGTGGAAAAATCAGTGCGGAATTGCTGTGGATTTCAAAGAAGTGCATGTCACTTCTTTTGTGCGGATCTGCAGCGTTTCTGCACCCCTCCATGTTAAAAATCCGCAGTGGCAAAAACCGCAGAAAATCTTCACAAAATCCGCAGCAATTCTGCATAAAAACCGCACAAAATCCGCATAAAAAACGCACAAAATCCACATAAAAACCGCACAAAATCCGCAGCAATTTGGCATAAAAACCGCACAAAATCCACATAAAAACCGCACAAAATCTGCGGCTGCGGATTCTGCCAGGAGCAGAAAATTCTGCACCTCTTTTCTTACGTGTGCACATAGCCATAGAATTGAACGAGTCCATTTGATCCATGACTAGAATAAAAATAAAAAAAAAAATTTAAAAAAAACCCAGCCATCTCCAATGATTTTTTGTGGATCACTTGGTCTGCAAAAAAACAAGGGCATGTGAACAGCTCCGGAGAATATAATGGGTGCACGGTCCACACGGACAGAACACGTATGTGACTCATGGACATATGAATAAGGCATAAAGCTGATAAAATTCACTCACAAACATAAATGTGTGTATTAAAATATGACATTTCCACAATGAGGATAATCATCAGGTCACTCCTACAGGAGAATAGCCTATTTATATTATAGGGAATTGCTACTTAGGCAGTTTTCTAACAACCACAGGCTTCATATTAGGCACCCAAGTAAAAAGCTTGACATATTTCAGACCTTTTGCAGGGCTCGGAAATCACCCACCTGGTCTGTCACAAACAGTCCAACCTCAATACTTCCCGACCGGGTGAATTCTCTACCTGCTCGTTCCTTTTTTGTTAAAGAAGATGAAGTTTGGGGCTGGGCACATTTAGGTGGGGTGTGGGGGTTTTAGGAATTCTAACCAATGGCAGTTTGATTCCTTTTTTTCTATATTTTTGCTAAATGAGTATTAAAAACAAATTAGAGCAGGGCAAAAATACCCAACATCTCCTGGCTGTATTTAGTCAGTGATGGTTTCCGTTTTTCTACAATAGACCTGTAAGGGGTATATCAAGACCCCAAACTGAGGAACGTCCTGCATGCCCACCTTGGATTTAGAATTTTCATGTCATTTCTCAGTTCTCAACATAATCACACAAATATTACACAGCAGCAACTAAAACTGAGGTCCAGTTAAAGGGGTATCCCCATCTCTAAGATCTTATTCTAATATGTAGGTGTGATAATAATAATATTAGAAAATACCTCGAATTAGAAAATTAGGAATGTAGTATAGTTCTTCTGATAAGCTATGTCGCTTACCCCATGTGCAAGGCATTGCAGCAGCTTAGATATCCATGGTTACGACCACTAAGAGCTGTTTGACTGTCACTATTTGACTGGTTGTAACCATGGATACCTAAACTACTACAATGCCCTGCACAAGGGGTAAGCGACGTAGCATTTCCAATAGGAGGTATTATTATTATTATTACACCTATCCCATATTGGGATAGGATCTTGGAGATGGGAAAAAATCACTAATAGATCATCGCAAATGATAATCTTTTTTCAGTATAAACAGGCTACGGAATGTTCATTCGTCAATCGTCAGGTGAAGTGATCTTCCGTGCTGCACAAAAGATCATCGTTTTCAGCATTGCATTGTCCTGTGTAAACAGGACTTGTGCTGGCGAGAACAATAGCTGGCTATACACACTGAACGAATGTGCAGCGTTAACCGCGGTTCGTCTGTGTTTTTTTTTTGTTAGGAAGTTATAAGGGTTAAAAGTTGACCATCGATTTCTCCTTTTTTCAACAAAATTAACAAAACCACTTTTTTAGGGACCACATTACATTTGAAGTGGCTTTGAGGGGTCTATATGATAGAAAATACCCAAATACGACACCATTCTAAAAATTGCACCCCTCAAGGTGCTTAAAACCACAAGCAAGAATTTTATTATCCCTTCAGGTGCTTCACGGGAATTTTTGGATTGTGGGATAAAAACAACATTTAACTTGTTTTCACAAAAAATTTACTTTAGACCCATTTTTTTTTATTTTGACCAAGGTAACAGGAAAAAATGGACCCCGAACATTGTTGTGCAATTTCTGCTGAGTACGCCGATACCCCATATGTGGAGGAAAACCACTGTTTGGGCGCACGGCAGAGTTCTGAAGGGAAGGAGCGCCATTTGACTTTTTGAATGCAAAATTTACTGGAGCAATCGGCAGACGCCATGTCGTGTTTGGAGAGCCCCTGATGTGCCTAAACAGTGAAAATCCCCCACAAGTGACATCATTTTGGAAACTAGACCCCTCAGGGAACTGATCTAGATGTGTTGTGAGCACACTGAACCCTCAGGTGCTTCACAGAAGTTTATAACATTGAGCCGTGAAAATAAAAATATCACATTTCCTCCACAAAAAAGTTATTTTAGCCCCAATTTATTATTTTCACAATGGTAACAGAATAAACTGCACAATACAATGTGTTGTGCAATTTCTGCTGACTATGCCGATACCCCATATGTGGGGGAATACTACTTTTGAGGCCGGTTTCACACGTCCAGATAATTCCAGTACCGGAAAAAATCGGTACCGGAATTATCCGTGTCCGTGTGCCCCTACGTTTCTGTGGCACATCAGTGTGGCACACGTGCGGCACACGTGTGCCGCCCGTGTGCCCACTGGGTACCACACGCACCGTGCTGGGTACCACACGTACCAGCAACTGGTGCTGAAGCCGCGATTCATATCTTCCCTGCAGCAGCATTTGCTGCAGAGAAGATATGAATAATAGTGTTTAAAATAAAGATCTATGTGCCCACCCCCCTCCCGCCCCCTGTGCGCCCCCCCGCTGTTCTGAAAATACTCACCAAGCTCCCTTGTTGGCTGTCGCTGCTTCCTGTTCTGGCCGCATCTTCTCCTGTATGCGGTCACGTGTGTTATTTTAAACACAATTATTCATATCTTCTTTACAGCAAACGCTGCTGCAGGGAAGATATGAATCGCGGCTTCAGCACCAGTGGGGGGGACAGCGCTTAATGTAGCGCTGTCTCCTGCACGGCACACGGACTGCACACGGACAACGTCCGTGTGCGGTACGTGTTTTACACGGACCCATTGACTTTAATGGGTCCGTGTAATACGTGCGCTCCCACGAACACTGACATGTCTCCATGTTTGGCACACAGATGCATTGATTTTTATGTGTCTCCGGTACGTGAGGAAACTGTCACCTCAAGTACCGGAGCCACTGACGTGTGAAACCGGCCTGAGGCACAGTGCAAAGCTCAGAAGGGAAGAGGCGTCATATCAGAGTTCAGATTTTGCTGGAATGGTTTGAGGTTGCCATGTCACATTGGCAAAAGCCCCTGAGGTGCCAGAACAGCAGAACCCCCCATATGTGAACTCGTCTTACAAACTACACTCCCCAATGAATTCATCTAGGGGTATCTTTCCTGTATCAAAATGGAGGATACCAGAATGTACCGCACCTTTATGGAATCTTTTCAGTTAGCCATTAAAAGGTATCAACCATTGAGGACTCTCAATTCTAAATATTTTTCTAGGTGTGCAGTGATCATATTGACACCACATGTGCCTCACAGAATTTTATCCCATTGAGCGGTGAAGAAGGAATAATTTATTTTTTTACCACTTAAATGTTGTTTTAGCCCCAAGGTTTTAATTTTTCTAAGGACTAATGGTATTTTTTTTTACAACAAACTGAGGTCCATTTTTTCCTGAGTGCGCCAATGCCATACATGTAATAGGGAAATATTTTTCAGGCACAATGCAAAGCTCATAACGGAAGGAGCGCCATACTATAGTGCAGATATTACTGTTATAGTTTGCGGGTGCCATGACCCACTGGGAGAGCTCCTGAGATGCCAGAACAGCAGAACCCCCCATAAGTGCCCCCATTTTACAAACTACACCTCAACGAATTCATCTAGGGGTGCAGTGATCATAATGACAACACAGGTGTGTCACAGAATTTTATACCATTGAGCAATGAAAAAAAAAAACTAAATTTTTACCACCAAACTTTAGTTTTAGCCCCAGATTATACATTGTCACATACTGTAAGAAGTAGGTAAAAATGGCATCATAATTTGTCCCACAATTTCTGCTGAAGGTGGCAATACCCCATATGTGGCAGTACAGTACTGCTTAGCCATACTGCGAGACTCGGGATGGACGGAGCGCTATTTGCCTCCTGGAGTGCAGATTTTCCTAGAATAGATTGCGTACTCGATATACAGAGCCCCTAATTGCTAGAAGAGCAGAATCCCTCCTCAAGTGACCCCATTTTGAAAATTATACTCCTTTGGAAATTTGTCTACAGGTGTAGTGACGATTTAGACTTCACGGGTGTTTTCCAGAAAGAAGCAGCAATGAATGTTGCTGAGTGAAAATTGCAGACTGTCATTGTAGTGACCAGTACGTTGTAGTGACCAGTACGTTGCAGTCACCAGTACATTATGTCCAGCTCATGCTTCTGGAGACATGCACCCATAAGTTAGGCTGGTTCTCATCGCTTCAGAAATGTGGACGCTATATGTGGTTTAGGTACAATGTGGGGTCAGAAGGGAGTGTAGAATTTGCTCAATTTCTTTTTCAGGGGAGAGGAGATTTACACAGAAACCCCGGTGCAAGCGCTCAGAGCAGAGTGCAGGATAAATGTGCGCCAAGCCTTACTGTGTTCTTTGGGAGGCAGAATGAAAAAACCAACAGCAGGTGAAGAATTGGTTTTATTTATTTTTTACACCGTACTTCGTGTGGTATAAGTGATTAGACGACTTTGTTCTTTGAGTACGTGCGATTACAGCGATTCCAGATTTATATAGCTTTTTTTTATGTTTAGCTGCTGTCACACACTAAAAGACACTCTTTAAATTGAAAAAAATTGTTTTTGCGTAACCATATATTGAGAGCTATAGTTTTTCCATATTTCATCCCACAGAGTCATGTGAGGACTTGTTTCTTGCAGGACAAGTTGACGTTTTTATTGCTACCATTTCCAGACACATGACATTTTTTGATTGCTTTCTATTCTGATGTTTGGGAAGCAGAATAAGCAAAAAACAGCAATTCAGGGTTTGGGAGGAGGTTACTGAATGTCATTCCGCGTGTGGTAAAATTGATAAGGCTGTTTTATTTTTTGGGTTAGCACGATTACATTGATACTCCATTTATTATTTTTTGTTTTGGCGCTTTGACACAATGAAAAGTATTTTATAGGAAAAATAATTACCATATTTTTGCAAAGCTATAACTTTTTTATTTTTTCTCTGGCACAGCTGTATGATGGCTTTTTTTTTGCGGGACAAGATGGTATTTTCAGCGGTGTTATGTTTATTTATATTCGTATTTTTGATCGCGTTTTATTCCACTTTCTGTTTGGCGGTATGATGATAAAGTATTGTTTTTTTACCTATTTTTTTATGGTGTTCACTAAAGGGGTTAACTAGGGGAACAGTTTCTTAGGTTGGGTCATTCCAGATGCGTCGATACCAAATAAATGTACTTTTATTGTTAATTTTTTTCCATAAAATATTTATTTATAGATACAATATATTTTGATTTTTTTAATTCTTTTTTTTTTAATTTGTTTAAATTTTTGAAACTTTTTTTTAACTTTTTCACTTTGTCCCACTACGGGACTTTAATTTTTTTGCAGGCTGATCGCTTGTATAGCATAAAGATACAGAAGCATCACTATGCTATGCAAACTGTCAGTGCTGCACTGACAGAAAAAGTTGCTGACTAGCTACTTTGCTAGCTCTGGTGACCCGGATGTCGTCATGACGACTTCGGGTCTCTATGGCAATGACTGGGATCGATCCAAGAGCAAAGGTGTTGTTTTCCCTCTGCCTGCTCCCGAAATGCTGCGATCGACTTTGATCGCAGCATTTAGGGGGTTAAAGTGCCAAGAGTGACGCGAGACTGCTCCTGACACTGAGTGCTGGGTGTCAGCTGTCAGAAACAGCTGACACTCGGCGGCGATCGCACACGCACAGCCCGTGTGCGCACAAAATCGCCGGGACGTATCCATACGTCCCAGGTCAATAAGACCCAGGTCACAGTGATGTATGGATACGTCTCAGGTGGGAAAGGGGTTAAGCAACATATTTCTTCATATGCATATGTTACAAAAATAGGTAGGAGACCTTGGCTGTGATGAGAGAAAATGGCCAGACAAAGATGCTGATGTGGGTGACATGGTTGGATTCATTACCTGGGGGTGAGTTGACTCTGCAGGGTAATGATAAGATTGTCTCAATGCTTGGTGTTCCTGCGGGACATAGTAAGGGCCAGCATGGCCATCAAAATGCTCCCTCTCAGTAGGGCCATGCCTCGACCAAGAATGGGTCCTTTCTGAGGGATAAAAAGTGGGCATTTGCCCTCCAGCACAAGCCCAATCCCCTTGCCTATGACCACTCATCTGGTCCTAGACAATGGGTTGGTGTCTTGACGGAGCGGATTGGTGTTGGTATTGGGGGGTGTGATGTGTTGGTGGCATTCCTGCCAGTCTTACGGTGGCATCCTCCTTGTCTACTGGTCCCAGACAGTTGCGAGGTGACCGGTACCAGTCCTACAGAAAATCAAAGACCTCCCTAGGATTGTTCAGTCTGGTGCAGGCGTCCACAATAATATGGATGGTATTGTGGGCAAGGAGCCGCAGAGGTCTCTCAATGTCCTGCATATATCGTGACAGAATACGTGCAAATGCCTCCTCCCCATCATCATTGACCATGCCCAAGATATAGTCTAAAACCACTGGTGCCTGGTGGTGATAGTGGTGAGCTCTCACCTGCACCTATGTCTTCGGGGGATAGAGGCTGCAACTGGTGAATTATCCAGTAGAAGTGTTGGGCTGCTGCTCCGACATCCTTCCATATCCTCTGTGCCTGTTGCTGGTGCTGTTGATGGTGCTGCTTGTCTGGTGGTTGCTACTGTGGATGAGGAGGGTGCTGTGCTATTGTGGGTGCTGAATCAGAGAATTGGCCTGCTGCTGCATCCTCTCCAGAACCTCCTATGGGTTCCCAGAGGGCAGCATTTGATTCTGATGCCATCTCCCTGTTGCGTATGTTGGAATCCGTTCGTCAGGAAACATACGTTATTTAATCTACCTTTTAACAAAATCGGTTTAAATTTTCCAATATGAAAAAAGGTAACAAAAGCTCAAACTTACAGGTGGAGATCCAGAATAAGGGACAGAAAATGAAGAAGATCCATCAAGGGTGAGCCATATATATGGATACACCTATATGGATATACCTAAATAAAATGGGAATGGTGGTGATATCAACTTCTTGTTTGTGGCACATTAGTATATGGGAGGGAGAAAACTTTTCAGCGTTCCGATCTGGGTCATCCTCGTTGAGATGCTGCAGCAGCTGGATTTTGTAAGGGTGCCATTTGTAAGTAGCTAATATTCGCCGAAGGGATGTTCGACTGATGCCAGATCCGAATTTGAAGAATGGGCAAAACAAAAATTGGAACAGGACCCTCAGTTTACACAGAACATTATGTTCAGTGATAAGGCAAACTTATTTGAGTGGACCTTTTATATGGATACACCTAAATAACATGGGAATGGTGATAGTTTTCTTGCCTAGGGTGTCTTGCATTGAAATCTGCTGCAATGACCCGGGTACTGCATTCACCAGACATCAACACAATTTCTATCCGTTCCTCACGTGTTAACCCCTGCAACATAGTAACATAGTAACATAGTAACATAGTTAGTAAGGCCGAAAAAAGACATTTGTCCATCCAGTTCAGCCTATATTCCATCATAATAAATCCCCAGATCTACGTCCTTCTACAGAACCTAATAATTGTATGATACAATATTGTTCTGCTCCAGGAAGACATCCAGGCCTCTCTTGAACCCCTCGACTGAGTTCGCCATCACCACCTCCTCAGGCAAGCAATTCCAGATTCTCACTGCCCTAACAGTAAAGAATCCTCTTCTATGTTGGTGGAAAAACCTTCTCTCCTCCAGACGCAAAGAATGCCCCCTTGTGCCCGTCACCTTCCTTGGTATAAACAGATCCTCAGCGAGATATTTGTATTGTCCCCTTATATACTTATACATGGTTATTAGATCGCCCCTCAGTCGTCTTTTTTCTAGACTAAATAATCCTAATTTCGCTAATCTATCTGGGTATGGTAGTTCTCCCATCCCCTTTATTAATTTTGTTGCCCTCCTTTGTACTCTCTCTAGTTCCATTATATCCTTCATGAGCACCGGTGCCCAAAACTGGACACAGTACTCCATGTGCGGTCTAACTAGGGATTTGTACAGAGGCAGTATAATGCTCTCATCATGTGTATCCAGACCTCTTTTAATGCACCCCATGATCCTGTTTGCCTTGGCAGCTGCTGCCTGGCACTGGCTGCTCCAGGTAAGTTTATCATTAACTAGGATCCCCAAGTCCTTCTCCCTGTCAGATTTACCCAGTGGTTTCCCGTTCAGTGTGTAATGGTGATATTGATTCCTTCTTCCCATGTGTATAACCTTACATTTATCATTGTTAAACCTCATCTGCCACCTTTCAGCCCAAGTTTCCAACTTATCCAGATCCATCTGTAGCAGAATACTATCTTCTCTTGTATTAACTGCTTTACATAGTTTTGTATCATCTGCAAATATCGATATTTTACTGTGTAAACCTTCTACCAGATCATTAATGAATATGCTGAAGAGAACAGGTCCCAATACCGACCCCTGCGGTACCCCACTGGTCACAGCGACCCAGTTAGAGACTATACCATTTATAACCACCCTCTGCTTTCTATCACTAAGCCAGTTACTAACCCATTTACACACATTTTCCCCCAGACCAAGCATTCTCATTTTGTGTACCAACCTCTTGTGCGGCACGGTGTCAAACGCTTTGGAAAAATCGAGATATACCACGTCCAATGACTCACCGTGGTCCAGCCTATAGCTTACCTCTTCATAAAAACTGATTAGATTGGTTTGACAGGAGCGATTTCTCATAAACCCATGCTGATATGGAGTTAAACAGTTATTCTCATTGAGATAATCCAGAATAACATCCCTCAGAAACCCTTCAAATATTTTACCAACAATAGAGGTTAGACTTACTGGCCTATAATTTCCAGGTTCACTTTTAGAGCCCTTTTTGAATATTGGCACCACATTTGCTATGCGCCAGTCCTGCGGAACAGATCCTGTCGCTATAGAGTCCCTAAAAATAAGAAATAATGGTTTATCTATTACATTACTTAGTTCTCTTAGTACTCGTGGGTGTATGCCATCCGGACCCGGAGATTTATCTATTTTAATCTTATTTAGCCGATTTCGCACCTCTTCTTGAGTTAGATTGGTGACCCTTAATATAGGGTTTTCATTGTTTCTTGGGATTTCACCTAGCATTTCATTTTCCACCGTGAATACCGTGGAGAAGAAGGTGTTTAATATGTTAGCTTTTTCCTCGTCATCTACAACCATTCTTTCCTCACTATTTTTTAAGGGGCCTACATTTTCAGTTTTTATTCTTTTACTATTGATATAGTTGAAGAACAGTTTGGGATTAGTTTTACTCTCCTTAGCAATGTGCTTCTCTGTTTCCTTTTTGGCAGCTTTAATTAGTTTTTTAGATAAAGTATTTTTCTCCCTATAGTTTTTTAAAGCTTCAATGGTGCCATCCTGCTTTAGTAGTGCAAATGCTTTCTTTTTACTGTTAATTGCCTGTCTTACTTCTTTGTTTAGCCACATTGGGTTTTTCCTATTTCTAGTCCTTTTATTCCCACAAGGTATAAACCGCTTACACTGCCTATTTAGGATGTTCTTAAACATTTCCCATTTATTATCTGTATTCTTATTTCTGAGGATATTGTCCCAGTCTACCAGATTAAGGGCATCTCTAAGCTGGTCAAACTTTGCCTTCCTAAAGTTCAGTGTTTTTGTGACTCCCTGACAAGTCCCCCTAGTGAAAGACAGGTGAAACTGTACAATATTGTGGTCGCTATTTCCTAGATGCCCAACCACCTGCAGATTTGTTATTCTGTCAGGTCTATTAGATAGTATTAGGTCTAAAAGTGCTGCTCCTCTGGTTGGATTCTGCACCAATTGTGAAAGATAATTTTTCTTGGTTATTAGCAGAAACCTGTTGCCTTTATGGGTTTCACAGGTTTCACTTTCCCAGTTAATATCCGGGTAGTTAAAGTCCCCCATAACCAGGACCTCATTATGGGTTGCAGCTTCATCTATCTGCTTTAGAAGTAGACTCTCCATGGTTTCTGTTATATTTGGGGGTTTGTAACAGACCCCAATGAGAATTTTGTTACCATTTTTCCCTCCATGAATTTCGACCCATATGGACTCGACATCCTCATTTCCTTCGCTAATATCCTCCCTTAAAGTGGACTTTAGACAAGACTTTACATAGAGACAAACCCCTCCTCCTCTCCGATTTTTACGATCCTTTCTAAACAGACTGTAACCCTGTAAGTTAACTGCCCAGTCATAGCTTTCATCTAACCATGTCTCGGTTATTCCCACTATGTCAAAGTTACCTGTAGATATTTCTGCTTCTAGTTCTTCCATCTTGTTTGTCAGGCTTCTGGCGTTTGCGAGCATGCAGTTTAGAGGATTTTGTTTTGTTCCAATCTCCTCGCTGTGGATTGCTTTAGAAATGTTCTTACCTCCCATCTGAGTATGTTTTCCTGGGTCTTCTTTGTTCAAGTCTAATGTTTTTCTTCCCGTCCCCTCTTCTTCTAGTTTAACGCCCTCCTGATGAGTGTAGCGAGTCTTCTGGCAAATGTGTGTTTCCCAGGTTTGTTGAGGTGTAGTCCATCTCTGGCGAGGAGTCCATCGTACCAGTAATTCACACCGTGGTCCAGGAATCCGAATCCTTGTTGTCTGCACCATCGTCTTAGCCAGTTGTTTGCATCAAGGATCCTGTTCCATCTCCTGGTGCCATGCCCGTCTACTGGAAGGATAGAAGAAAAAACTACCTGTGCATCCAGTTCCTTTACTTTCTTCCCCAACTCTTCAAAGTCTTTGCAGATTGTTGGTAGGTCTTTCCTTGCCGTGTCATTGGTGCCAACATGTATCAGAAGAAATGGGTGGACGTCCTTGGAGCTGAAGAGCTTTGGTATCCTATCGGTCACATCCTTGATCATCGCACCTGGAAGGCAGCATACTTCTCTTGCAGTTATGTCCGGTCTGCAGATGGCTGCTTCTGTGCCTCTCAGTAGTGAGTCTCCCACCACCACCACTCTTCGTTGCTTCTTGGCTGTACTTTTTGCTGTCACTTGTTGCTGTGTGCCCTTTTCTTTTTTGCTTGCTGGTATTGCTTCATCCTTAGGTGTGCCATCTTCATCCTCTACAAAGATTTGATATCGGTTCTTCAGTTGTGTGGTTGTTGATTTCTCCATGGTCTTCTTGCTTCTTTTGGTCACATGCTTCCACTCATCTTCTTTTGGAGGTTCTCTGACACTTTTTTCACCTTCTGTGACCAGTAGAGATGCTTCTGTTCTGTCTAGAAAGTCTTCATTCTCTTTGATGAGTTTCAAAGTTGCTATTCTTTCTTCCAGACCTCGCACCTTTTCTTCTAAAAGGGCCACTAGTCTACACTTCTGACAGGTGAAATTTGATTCTTCTTCTGGTCGGTCTGTGAACATGTAGCACATGCTGCAGCTCACCATGTAGGTTGTCACATCTGCCATGTTGCTCCTAGATCCTGCTGACTTCCTGTGTGTTTTCCTTCTTGTGTAATCTACTTAGCCAAGTTGTCTTGCAATAATATCCTACAGGCAAAAATTCGCGCGCCGTAAGGCGCGCGGTTTGGCGATGCTTTCCAAGCAGCTGGTCCCGGCTGTACCCAACGATCTTCTAGCTTAGGGAGACTTCGCTTTTCCCAGAATGCACCTGGAATATGCAAATTAGCCTCCTCAAGCTTGAATCCCTGGTTTGGCGATGCTTTCCAAGCAGCTGGTCCCGGCTGTACCCAACGATCTTCTAGCTTAGGGAGACTTCGCTTTTCCCAGAATGCACCTGGAATATGCAAATTAGCCTCCTCAAGCTTGAATCCCTGGTTTGGCGATGCTTTCCAAGCAGCTGGTCCCGGCTGTACCCAACGATCTTCTAGCTTAGGGAGACTTCGCTTTTCCCAGAATGCACCTGGAATATGCAAATTAGCCTCCTCAAGCTTGAATCCCTGGTTTGGCGATGCTTTCCAAGCAGCTGGTCCCGGCTGTACCCAACGATCTTCTAGCTTAGGGAGACTTCGCTTTTCCCAGAATGCACCTGGAATATGCAAATTAGCCTCCTCAAGCTTGAATCCCTGTGTCAATGGCTGTAAACAAAGAGAAACTTGTAAATAACTCATCAAAGAATAACGTTACATTAAAACCAAGCACTCCATTGTTTTTCTTGCGAAATTCTCAATAAGTTTGATGTGTCACATGACCCTCTTCCTTTTGGAAAAAATAAAGTTGGATCCAAAATGGCTGCCATGGTCACCACCCGTCTCGAAAAGTTTCCCCTCCCATATACTAATGTGCCACAAACAGGAAGTTGATATCACCAACCATTCCCATTTTATTTAGGTGTATCCATATATATGACCCACCCTGTATATGTCCTCTTTCTTGATGCCTCTGAGACACTTTTTTGTGAAACAACACCGTGAGCACAGCTACGAAGTGGTGCTATAGTTAGGCTCCCACGCCATATACTTAATCAACATAAAACTTAGCACTCAACTTAGGATGCTGGAACAGAAGAATTTATTTTGCAGTATACTCAAAACATTTCGGTTAAACATGAACCTTCTTCAGTTACGTATACGGAATACATGTGATGAATGGGACCGGAAGTCAGTGGGCCACACAAATTCTATGCTGGGGGACCACAGCCGAGGTATGCAGAGAGAAGTGCTTTAGGAGAGCGAGGTGTAGGCACTTTTTGCCCTCAGTTGCCTCTCACGACGATATGTATCCCGGCAGCTGCTCCACCGGCAGGTGATATCATTCACTGTTTTTAACAAAAGTAAAAAACAAATTCATGTTACTAATTGACATTTTGGTTCACTATGTTACATACAACCAACAAAGTTTAACCTTCCAAGCAGATTGTCTAATTCCTAATGTCTTTCACAAACCCCCCCAAAATAAAATAAAAAAATACGATTTTACAAAATAACACAAATGTGCATGGCTACACATTAAAAAAACACATCACTTATTAATTGCTGATGTACAGGTATACTTGAGCATTTCGGATAATTTTTAATCGGATTGCATTCGTACGATTTAGTGGGAGCGAGCCCTAACTTGGAGTCTCTGCTTCAAAAACTCCTCAAAAAACCTTATGTGCACATATCCGTTGTTTGTTCCTGAAGAGCTTTTGAAAAGTTTTTTTTATATGTTTTTGTGATATTTGTGCATGACATCTTTTTCAAGTGGAGTCCTCCTCTAAAAATGAACATGGTGCACAGCAATGTTAAAACGACACTGCTGTGCACATGTTCAGTCTTTCCTTACTTCTTGTAAAAGTGAGGCTGTTAGAAGAAGCAGCATGTTCACTTTTCGGCAGCTACTACCAGGTAAGGCTACGTTCACATTTGCGTTGTTGGGCGCAGCGTCGTCGACGCATACCGATGCATGCGTCATGCGCCCCTATCTTTAACATGGGGGGCGCATGGACCTGCGCCGGTATGCGTTGTAATGCGTTTTACGACGCATGCGTCATATTGACGCACAAGACAGGGCGCAGAGGACGCTACTTGTAGCGTTTTCCCTGCGCTGAAATTCCTGATCTTTACAATCTTATGACAACGCATGCGTCGCAAAACGCTGCGTTGTGTACATGCGTTGTTGGTTGCGTCGCCGACGCTGCGCCCAACAACGCAAATGTGAACGTAGCCTCAGCCGTTCACCGCTATAGTGGAAAGTACAGAGAAAAGACTCCGGGAGCAGCCCACAAAAACGATGGCAAGCCGCAAGCAAAGTTGCTTCAGGCAAAAGATCGCCATCATCGTCCTGATGCAGATGCTTAAAAATAACTTGGCAGCTCTGCCACCGGAAAAGCTGTCGTGTGCACCTACCATTAAGCCTCATTCACGCATTTGTGTTTAAACACATACTTTAAAAAATTGTACCGGTGTCATCAGTGTGTCATCAGTGTCTCCGTTTTTACCACCGTGGTGTCATCAGTGTTTGTTAGATTGTAAGCTTGCGAGCAGGAACCTCACCCCTAATGTCACTGTTTAAATTGTCTTAACTTGTACTGAATTTATTGTCTGCACATGTCCCCGTTTAATTGTAAAGTGCTGCGGAATATGTTGGCGCTATATAAATACAAATTATTATTATTATTATTATTGTTAAGGATGAATAAAGAGATAAATAAATTACAAAACTTATCCTATACTTTAGGCCACGTTCACACGTTCAGGATTTGGTCAGTATTTAACATCAGTATTTGTGAAAATTGCAGAAGTGGTGACGTGTTTCTATTATACTTTTCATCTGATTGTTACACTCCTGGTTTTGGTCTACAAATACTGATAATGACTACTCAAAGCAAGTAGACTAAGGCCGGCGTCACACACAGCGTATGCAAATACGGTCCGTATACTACGGCCGTAATACGCTGAAAAGTCCCGAAAATAGTGGTCCGTAGCTCCTCCGTAGGCAGGGTGTGTCACCGTTTTTTGCGCATGGCATCCTCCGTATGTAATCCGTATGGCAGCCGTACTGCGTGTTTTTATCGCAGGCTTGCCAAACCGACATACGCCTATACAAGGGATCCATGTGTTTAAAAAAAAATAAAAACATATACTGTCTATATATATATATATGTCAGTAGACACATATATGTATATATATTATTACTTCATACAGCCGCGATATAGCAAAAAGCCGGTAATTCAATTACCGGCTTTTTCTTTCTCCTTCCTAAACCCGACATGATTTGAGACATGGTTTACATACAGTAAACCATGTCTTCTCTCCATTTTTTTTGCAGATTCCACACTACTAATGTCAGTAGTGTGTTTCTGCAAAATTTGGCCGTTCTAGCTCTTAAAATAAAGGGTTAAATGGCGGAAAAAATTGGCGTTGGCTCCCGCGCAATTTTCTCCGCCAGAGTAGTAAAGCCAGTGACTGAGGGCAGATATTAATAGCCTGGAGAGGGTCCATGGTTATTGGCCCCCCCCTGGCTAAAAACATCTGCCCCCAGCAACCCCAGAAAAGGCACATCTGGAAGATGCGCCTATTCTGGCACTTGGCCACTCTCTTCCCATTCCCGTGTAGCGGTGGGATATTGGGTAATGAAGGGTTAATGCCACCTTGCTATTGTAAGGTGACATTAAGCCTAATTAATAATGGAGAGGCGTCAATTATGACACCTATCCATTATTAATCCAAATGAATGAAAGGGTTAAAAAAAAACACACACACATTATTAAAAATTATTTTAATGAAATAAAACCAAAGGTTGTTGTAATATTTTATTTAACGCCCAATCCAATCACTGAAGACCCTCGTTCTGTGAAAGAAAAAGCATAATAAACCAACAATATACTTACCTTCCGCAGATCTGTAAAGTCCAACGATGTAAATCCTTCTGAAGGGGTTAAAACATTTTGCAGCAAGGAGTTCCGCTAATGCAGGCTGCTCCTTGCTGCAAAACCCCGGGGAATGAAGCTAAAAATAGGTCACTGATCTATATTTAGCTTCATTTGCGGTGAGGCGCCCTCTGCTGGCTGTTCATAGATCGTGGGAACTTACCTAGAAAGCTCCCAGGAGCGCCATTTGGAATGCAGACTTAGATGGATTGGTCTGCAGGCGTCACGTTGCATTTGCAGAGCCCCTGATGTACCCAAACAGTAGAAACCACCCACAAGTGACCTCATATTGGAAACTAGACCTCCCACGGAACTTATCTAGATGTGTTGTGAAAACTTTGAACCCCCAAGTGTTTCACTACAGTTTACAACGCAGAGCCGTGAAAATAAAAAATCCTTTTTTTTCCCACAAAAATGATTTTTAGCCCCCCAAATTTTTATTTTCCCAAGGATAACAAGAGAACTTGGACCCAAAAAGTTGTCCAATTTGTCTCGAGTACGATGATACCCCATATGTTGGGGTAAACCCCTGTTTGGGCGCACGGGAGAGCTCGGAAGTGAAGGAGCACTGTTTTACTTTTTCAATGCAGAATTGGCTGGAATTGAGATCGGACGCCATGTCGCGTTTGGAGAGCCCCTGATGTGTCTAAACAGTGGAAACCCCCCCAATTATAAATGAAACCCTAATCCAAACACATCCCTAACCCTAATCCCAACTGTAACCCTAACCACACACCTAACCCTGACACACCCCTAATTCTAATCCCAACCCTAATCCCAACCGTAAATGTAATCCAAACCCTAACCCTAGCCCTAACCCTAGCCCTAACCCTAACCCTAATGGGAAAATGGAAATAAATACATTTTTTTTAATTTTATTATTTTTCCCTAAGGCTAGGTTCAAATATTTTTTGCGTCTCCACATTTTGAGACCTATAATTTTTCCATATTTTGGTCCACAGAGTCATGTGAGGTCTTGTTTTTTGCGGGACGAGTTGACGTTTTTATCGGTTACATTTTCGGACATGTGATAGTTTTTGATCGCTTTTTATTCCGATTTTTTGTGAGGCAGAATGACCAAAAACCAGCTATTCATGAATTTCTTTTGGGGAAGGCGTTTATACCGTTCCCCGTTTGGTAAAATTGATGAAGAAGTTTTATTCTTCGGGTCAGTACGATTACAGCGATACCTCATTTATATCATTTTTTTATGTTTTGGCGCTTTTATACGATAAAAGCTATTTTATAGAAAAAATAATTATTTTGGCATCGCTTTATTCTGCGGACTATAACTTTTTTATTTTTTTGGTTATGATGCTATATGGCGGCTCGTTTTTTGCGGGACAAGATGACGTTTTCAGAGGTACCATGGTTATTTATATCCGTCTTTTTGATCGCGTGTTATTCCACTTTTTGTTCAGCGTTATGATAATAAAGCGTTGTTTTTTGGCTCGTTTTTTTTCTTACGGTGTTCACTGAAGGGGTTAACTAGTGGGCCAGTTTTATAGGTCGGGTCGTTACGGACGCGGCGATACTAAATATGTGTACTTTTATTGTTCTTTTGTTTTTTTTTATGTAAAGAAATGTATTTATGGGAATAATATTTTTTTTTTCTGCTTTATTTAGGAATTTTTTTTTTTTTTTTTTTACAAGTGTGGAAATTTTTTTTTTTACTTTTTCACTTTGTCCCAGGGGGGGACAATACAGATCACCGATCTGACAGTGTGCACAGCACTCTGTTAGATCGGTGATCTGACATACAGCCGGGCAGGATTAGAGCTGCAGCTGCAGCCTGATCCTGACCCAGAAGTGCTCCCTGCAGGACCCGGATGCAGCCCGGCGGCCATTTTGGATCCGGGGACTGCAGGGAGAAGACGCTCGTTACACGGTGAGCACATCACCGTGCACCGATCGTCTCAGGGAAGCCCGCAGGGAGCCCCCTCCCTGCGCGATGCTTCTCTGCACCGCCGGCACACCGCGATCATCTTTGATCGCGGTGTGCCGGGGGTTAATGTGCCGGGAGCGGTCCGTGACCGCTCCTGGCACATAGTGCCGGATGTCAGCTGCGATAGGCAGCTGACACCCGGCCGCGATCGGCCGCGCTCCCCCCGTGAGCGCGGCCGATCGCATATGACGTACTATCCCGTCCCTGGGAATTAAGTCCCAGGTCACCTGGACGGGATAGTACGTCATATGGAATTAAGGGGTTAATGCACGCCGCCCTCTGACTGACCAGTCACAGCGAGAGGACCCGGAAGGTGGCGGCGCGCAGCGGTGGAACGGGGCCAGGTGAATATAGCAAGTGCTGGGGGGCCTGAACTAGCGGCGATACCAGCACCTGACCTCCACAGCGCGCCGATGTCCCCGCCTGCTCAGGCCCCCCAGCACTTGGCGCCCAGCGACGATAGGTGAGTATGGTATTTTTTTTTTTCATATATTGCAGCAGCATACAGGGCATATACCATGGAGCATCTTATGGGGCCATAAACCATAATGGAGCAGTGTACGGGGGCATACACACTGGAGCGTCTTATGGGGGCCATCAACCATAATGGAGCAGTGTACGGGGGCATACACCATGGAGCATCTTATGGGGCCATAAACCATAATGGAGCAGTGTACGGGGGCATACACACTGGAGCGTCTTATGGGGGCCATCAACCATAATGGAGCAGTGTACGGGGGCATACACTATGGAGCATCTTATGGGGCCCATAAACCATAATGGAGCAGTGTATGGGGGTATACACACTGGAGCGTCTTATGGGGGCCATCAACCATAATGGAGCAGTGTACGGGGGCATACACTATGGAGCGTTCACGGGGGGAGCACGGCCGATCGCGGCCAGGTGTCAGCTGACTATCGCAGCTGACATCCGGCACTATGTGCCAGGAGCGGTCACGGACCGCCCCTGGCACATTAACCCCCGCCACACTGCGATCAAACATGATCGCAGCGTTCCGGGGCATAGGGAAGCATCGCGCAGGGAGGGGGCTCCCTGCGTGCTTCCCTGAGACGATTGTAGCAAGGCGATGTGCTCACCTTGTACCGAGCGTCTCCTCCCTGCAGGCCCCGGATCCAAAATGGCCACGGGGCTACTTCCGGGTCCTGCTCAGAGCAGGCGCTGGTAAGCCAAGAGCAGTGCACGTCAGATCGCTGATCTGACACAGTGCTCTGCAAAGTGTCAGATCAGCGATCTGTCACTATACAGTGATGTTCCCCCTGGGACAAAGTAAAAAAAAAATTTTTTAAATGTGTAAAAATAAAAAAAAAATCCTAAATAAAGAGAAAAACAATATTGTTCCCATAAATACATTTCTTTATCTAAATAAAAAAACAACAATAAAAGACATATTTAGAATCGCTGCATCTGTAACGACCCGAACTATAAAACTGGCCCACTAGTTAACCCCTTCAGTGAACACCGCAAAAAAAAAAAAGGGGCAAAAAACAACGCTTTATTATCATACCGCCGAACAAAAAGTGGAATAATACGCGATCAAAAAGACGGATATAAATAACCATGGCACCGCTGAAAACGTCATCTTGTCCCGCAAAAAAGGAGCCACCATACACCATCATCAGCGAAAAAATAAAAACGTTATAATCCTCAAAATAAAGCGACACAAAAATAATTATTTTTTCTATAGAGTAGTTTTTATTGTATAAAAGCGCCAAAACATAAAAAAATAATCTAAATGAGATATCGCTGTAATCGTACTGACCCGAAGAATAAAACTGCTTTATCCATTTTACCAAACGCGGAACGGTATAAATGCCCCCCCCCCAAAGAAATTCACGAATAGCTGGTTTTTGGTCATTCTGCCTCACAAAAATCGGAATAAAAAGCGATCAAAAAATGTCACGTCCCCAGAAAATGTTACCAATAAAAACATCAACTCGTCTCGCAAAAAACAAGACCTCACATGACTATGTGGACCAAAATATGGAAATATTATAGGTCTCAAAATGTGGTAACGCAAAAAATATTTTTTGCAATAAAAAACGTCTTTTAGTGTGTGACGGCTGCCGATCATTAAAATCCGCTAAAAAAACCCTATAAAAGTAAATCAAACCCCCCTTCATCACCCCCTTAGTTAGGGAAACATAAAAAAATGTATTTATTTCCATTTTCCCATTAGGGTTAGGGTTAGGGCTAGGGTTAGGGTTGGGGCTAGGGTTAGGGTTAGGGCTAGGGTTAGGGCTAGGGTTGGGGCTAGGGTTAGGGCTAGGGTAAGAGCTAAGGTTAGGGTTGGGGTTAGGGGTGGGGCTAGGGTTGGGGCTAGGGTTGGGGCTAGGGTTAGGGCTACAGTTAGGGTTAGGGCTACAGTTACGGTTGGCTAAAGTTAGGGCTGGGGCTAAAGTTAGGGTTAGGGCTGGGGCTAAAGTTAGGGTTGGGGCTAAAGTTAAGGTTAGGGCTACAGTTAGGGTTGGGGCTAAAGTTAGGGTTAGGATCGGGGCTAAAGTTAGAGTTAGGGTTGGGGCTAAAGTTAGGGTTGGGGCTAAAGTTAGGGTTAGGGTTTGGATTACATTTACGGTTGGGATTAGGGTTAGGGGTGTGTCAGGGTTAGGGGTGTGGATAGGGTTATGGTTGGGATTAGGGTTAGGGATGTGTTTGGGATAGGGTTTCAGTTAGAATTGGGGGTTTTCACTGTTTAGGCACACCAGGGCTCTCCAAACGCGACATGGCGTCCGATCTCAATTCCAGCCAATTCTGCGTTGGAAAAGTAAAACAGTGCTCCTTCCCTTTCGAGCTCTCCCGTGCACCAAAACAGGGGTTTACCCCAACATATGGGGTATCAGCATACTCAGGACAAATTGGACAACAACTACTGGGGTCCAATTTCTCTTGTTACCCTTGGGAAAATAAAAATTTGTGGGGCTAAAAAAACATTTTTGTGGGAAAAAAATAATTTTTATTTTCACGGCTCTGCGTTATAAACTGTAGTGAAAAACTTGGGGGCTCAAAGCTGTCAAAACACATCTAGATAAGTTCCTTAGGGATATACATAACCAAAATCCAAAAAGTGGACTCACCACCTCCAAATGATTTTTTATTTTCACGGCTCTGCGTTATAAACTAGTGAAACACTTGGGGGTTCAAAGTTCTCACAACACATCTAGATAAGTTCCTTAGGGAGTCTACTTTCCAAAATGGTGTCACTTGTTGGGGGTTTCAATGTTTAGGCACATCAGGGGCTCTCCAAACATGACATGGTGTCCCATCTCAATTCCAGTCAATTTTGCATTGAAAAGTCAAATGGTGCTCCTTCCCTTCCGAGCTCTGCCATGCACCCAAACAGAGGTTTACCCCCACATATGGGGTATCGGCATACTCAGGACAAATGGCACAACAACTTTTGGGGTCCAATTTCTTCTCTTACCCTTGGGAAAATAAAAAATTGGGGGTGAAATATCATATTTGTGAAAAAATATGATTTTTTATTTTGACGGCTCTGCATTATAAACTTCTGTGAAGCACTTGGTAGGTCAAAGTGCTCACCACACATCTAGATAAGTTCCTTAGGGGGTCTTCTTTCCAAAATGGTGTCACTTTTGGGGGGTTTAAATGTTTAGGCACATCAGGGGCTCTCCAAACGTAACATGGCGTCCCATCTCAATTTCAGTCAATTTTGCATTGAAAAGTCAAACGGCGCTCCTTCCCTTCCGAGCTCTGCCATGCGCCAAACAGTGGTTTACCCCCACATATGGGGTATCGGCGTACTCAGAATAAATGGCACAACAACTTTTTGGGGTCCAATTTCTTCGCTTACCCTTGGGAAAATAAAAAATTGGGGGCAAAAAGATCATATTTGTGAAAAAATATAATTTTTTATTTTTACGGCTCTGCATTATAAACTTCTGTGAAGCACTTGGTGGGTTAAAGTGCTCACCACATATCTAGATAAGTTCCTTATGGGGTCTACTTTCCAAAATGGTGTCACTTGTGGGGGGTTTCAATGTTTAGGCACATCAGGGGCTCTCCAAACGCAACATGGAGTCCCATCTCAATTCCAGTCAATTTTGCATTGAAAAGTCAAACGGCGCTCCTTTCCTTCCAAGCTCTGCCATGCACCCAAACAGTGGTTTACCCCCACATATGGGGTATCAGCGTACTCAGAACAAATTGTACAACAACTTTTGGGGTCTATTTTCTCCTGTTACCCTTGGTCAAATAAAACAAATTGGAGCTGAAGTAAATTTTTTGTGAAAAAAAGTTAAATGTTCATTTTTTTAAACATTCCAAAAATTCCTGTAAAACACCTGAAGGGTTAATAAACTTCTTGAATGTGGTTTTGAGCACCTTGAGGGGTGCAGTTTTTAGAATGGTGTCACACTTGGTTATTTTCTATTATATAGAACCCTCAAAATTACTTCAAATTTGATGTGGTCCCTAAAAAATATTGTTGTAAAAATGAGAAATTGCTGGTCAACTTTTAACCCTTATTACTCCCTAACAAAAAAAAAATTTTGGTTCCAAAGTTGTGCTGATGTAAAGTAGACATGTGGGAAATGTTACTTATTAATTATTTTATGTGACATATCTCTGTGATTTAAGGGCATAAAAATTTAAAGTTGGAAAATTGCAAAATTTCCAAAATTTTCACCAAATTTTCGTTTTTTTCACAAATAAACGCATGTTATATCTAAGAAATGTTACCACTATCATGAAGTACAATATGTCATGAGAAAACAGTGTCAGAATCGCCAAGATCCGTTGAAGCATTCCAGAGTTATAACCTCATAAAGGGACAGTGGTCAGAATTGTAAAAATTGGCCCGGTCATTAACGCGCAAACCACCCTTGGGGCTTAAGGGGTTAAAAAATTTGGCCTGGTCACTAAGGGTATGTGTACACACTGCGGATTTGCAGCGGATTTGACGCTGCGGATATGCAGCAGTTTTCCCTGAGTTTACAGAACCATCCAAGGTGCATATGCTACGGAAAAAAATGTGCGGATTACGCAATGGTTTACACCTGCTCCTCAATAGGATTCCGCAGGTGTAAAACCGCAGGTGGAATCTGCCTGATACCAAAATCAGTGCAGAAAAATCCGCACACCATTCCGCAGCATGTGCACATTGCCTAAGGGGTTTTTATAGCCAGCAAACCCTCAGAGTTTTTCAAGAAGAAATTTCTTTTTTAGCACTTTGTTTTATAATTTACTGCACGTTTCCCAAAAATGTTTTCAGTGTTTTCCCAGCATGTTTGTAGTGTCTTTTTGTTTGTGTTTTACAGGCGGTTTTTGAACTCCATTCAACAATGAGGAGACGGATGGTAGTTTTTGAAGCAAAAATGCCAACAAAATAGTCAAACAGATGCCCAGGTGTGTTCTGGGCATCTTCCTATTGACTTGCATTGTAATGTATAGAGTGTCTTCAGAGCGAAGAACTCTTGACGAATGATCAACTCACTTCTTTTAAACATCTTTGGAAACTTGAACTGGTCTAGAGACGCTCAAAAGACTACACATATGAACCTCAAGACTTTTTTATACAGGAATGCATATATTTGCTATTTTACGCGTTTCGATAATGCTTTTTCGGGAGGTTTTCAGTGTGGAATCTACCTGACAGACGTTCTGTGTGCATACTCTTTATTGATTTTTAGATTTTCCAGGCACCTTTAAGAGCAAACCTGCACAAAACAACTCCTGAACAAACTATGTGCACATATCGTCAATGCTCTGCCAATCCAACACAGATACATTGTGCTCCTCTGGTCTATGTTTACAGGTTGTCAGATATGATGCATTAATCAGCAGCCAATGCAATCAAATTAGATTATTACTAGCATTAAGGGCAAGTGCACACGGCATCGATTCTCTCATCAGAGAGAATGTGGTCGATTTTACTAATAACACTGTGATCAAACTCTAAACATAGTGTCATTCTATTCTTTCAGATGAGAAAATCAGAGCACACGATGAGAAGGTTGAGATCAACATTTTTCCATCTTCTCCATTGTGTCAGTGCACGGAAATCGGACTGCACTCAGATGTCATCTGAGTGCAGTCCAATGAATTTTTACACACTCATTGACTTGTATGGCCGATTGCGTTCCGAATGTCACACTAAACTCGGACATGCTGCGAGGACATGTGCATGGACTGATCGACTAACATTGGTTTTGTCGGAGCCGCAGTCTGACCCTGTCCTAACGCTTGGTAGATTGCTTAGCTGCAGCAGGCAAATGTCATTATGGAAGTCAGTGCTGGGAGCTTGCAAGACTAATGAAGAATCGTCAAAGCACCTGTGCTGGAACAATATTGGTTGACATCCTATAAATGATAGTGAAAAATCTAAAATGGCTATTTTTTTTTCTTTTCCTGTAAAAATTGAAAAATTTAATTCAATAAAAATTACAATAAAAAAAAGCACCTGTGGTGCTGGATCAGCGCCAGTTGGAAGAGGAGAGTCGCGTCTGTTTGTTACTTTTAGAAGTGTCATCTTATGTTTTGTAGATACATAAAGAAACAATTTTGGGTATGTTTAGATATATTGGATATTCAGTGTATTTTCTATCCAAATTTTCTGATGGAAAACCTACATCAGAACACAGTACCGGATGAGATTTTTCTACTTTAATCCACATATTGTTTTTATTTTCAGGACAGAAATTTACCTGCTTAGAAGATTTTTCAAACTTGAGTATTTGTACTTGTTTGCGTTTTGTTAAACTTCCCCTAAAATGTAAGTGAGATGGCTCAAATCCACAGTAAAAATCCATGGGTACATTGCAAAATCCACAAGTAAAGAATTAATTTAAAAAAAATGGAAATGGTTTGTAGCCTTCGTAGCCATATGATGCAACAACATAACCAAAAGCGTCAAGGAGACAAAAGTGGACAGAGATTCTAAGGCTGGAGTCACACTAAACTTCTAAAAAATCGGTCCGATTCTCACTGCCGAGAGTGGCACAAGTGTAATGCGAGTACAATGTGATTTTGCACACCTAGCATTCAATTTACATCCGAATACAGTGCAATTGCAATGCGATTTTAACATGATTTTTTATATAGAGAAATTCTCTGTCATTTACACATCGTTTTCAAAGGAAATATTCTTCAAACACACACACACACACACACACACACACACACCGGTAAGTCCATATATATTTGGACAGAGACAACATTGTTCTAATTTTAATTATAGACAATACCATAATGAATTTTAAACAAAACAATTCAGATGCAGTTGAACTTCAGACTTTCAGCTTTCATTTGAGGGTATCCACATTAAAATTGGATGAAGGGTTTAGGAGTTTCAGCTCCTTAACATGTGCCACCGTGTTTTTAAAGGGACCAAAAGTAATTGGACAATTGACTCCAAGGCTATTTCATGGACAGGTGTGGGCAATCCCTTCGTTATGTCATTCTCAATTTGGCCGGGATCACACATACGCGAGATACGGCCGAGTCTCGCAGGTGAAAATCCTCCTCTGGCGCCGGCACTTGGGAGCGGAGCGTGCGGCTCCATGTATTGCTGTGCGGCTTCACGCTCTGCTCCAGAGTGCCGGCGCCAGAAGAGGGTTTTCACCTGCGAGGCTCGGCCGTATCTCGCGTATGTGTGATCCCGGCCTTAAGCAGATAAAAGGCCTGGAGTTGATTTGAGGTGTGGTGCTGCATTTGGAAGGATTTGCTGTGAAGTAAACATGCGGTCAAAGGAGCTCTCCATGCAGGTGAAGCAAGCCATCCTTAAAGGGACTCTGTCACCTGAATTTGGAGGGAACAATTTTCAGCCATAGAGGTGGGGTTTTCGGGTGTTTGATTCACCCTTTCCTTACCTGCTGGCTGCATGCTGGCTGCAATATTGGATTGAAGTTCATTCTCTGTGCTCCGTAGTACATGCCTGCACAAGGCAATCTTGCCTTGCGCAGGCGTGTACTATGGAGAAAAGAGAATGAACTTCAATCCAATATTGCAGCCAGCATGCAGCCAGCGGGTAAGGAAAGGGTGAATCAAACACCCGAAAACCCCACCTCTATGGCTGAAAATTGTTCCCTCCAAATTCAGGTGACAGAGTCCCTTTAAGCTGCGAAAACAGAAAAAACCCATCCGAGAAATTGCTACAATATTAGGAGTGGCAAAATCTACAGTTTGGTACATCCTGAGAAAGAAAGCAAGCACTGGTGAACTCATCAATGCAAAAAGACCTGGGCGCCCACGGAAGACAACAGTGGTGGATGATCGCAGAATAATCTCCATGGTGAATAGAAACCCCTTCACAACAGCCAACCAAGTGACCAACACTCTCCAGGAGGTCGGCGTATCAATATCCAAATCTATCATAAAGAGAAGACTGATGAAAGTAACTACAGAGGGTTCACTGCACGGTGCAAGCCACTCATAAGCATCAAGAATAAAAAGGCTAGACTGGACTTTGCTAAAAACCATCTAAAAAAGCCAGCAAAGTTCTGGAAGAACATTCTTTGGGCAGATGAAACCAAGATCAACCTCTACCAGAATGATGGAAAGAGAAAAGTATGGCGAAGGTGTGGTACAGCTCATGATCCAAAGAATAACACATCATCTGTAAAACACGGCTGGGGCAGTGTGATGGCTTGGGCATGCATGGCTGCCAGTGGCACTGGGTCACTAGTGTTTATTGATGATGTGACACAGGACAGAAGCAGCCAAATGAATTTTGAGGTATTCAGAGCCATACTGTGTGCTCAGATCCAGCCAAATGCAGCCAAACTGATTGGTCGTCGTTTCATACTACAGATGGACAATGACCCAAAACATCAAGCCAAAGCAACCCAGTAGTTTATTGAAGCAAAGAAGTGGAATATTATTGAATGGCCAAGTCAGTCACCGGATCTCAACCCAATTGAGCATGCATTTCACTTGTTAAAGACTAAACTTCAGACAGAAAGGCCCACAAACAAACAGCAACTGAAACCACCCGAGTTAAGGCCTGGCAGAGCATCAAAAAGGAGGTAACACGGCTTCTGGTGATGTCCATGAGTTCAAGACTTCAGGCAGTCATTGCCAACGAAAGGTTTTCAAAGTACTAGAAAAGAACATTTTATTTAAAGTTATTTAATCTGTCCAATTACTTTTGGTCCCTTTAAAAACAGGGTGGCACATGTTAAGGGGCTGAAACTCCTAAACCCTTCATCCAATTTTAATGTGGATACCCTCAAATGAAAACTTTAAGTCTGAACTTCAACTGCATCTGAATTGGTTTGTTTAAAATTCATTGTGGTAATGTCTATCACCAAAATTAGAAAAATGTTGTCCCTGTTCAAATATATATGGACTTAACTGTATAATAGATAGATAGATATAATATAAGCTGGCAATTCATGTGCCACATACAGTAAAATCACAGTGACAGGTTAGAATAGATAGAATATATATATACACATAGAATAGATAGACCAGAGATGTCAGAGACACACACATACAGTGGGGGAAAAAAGTATTTAGTCAGCCACAAATTGTGCAAGCTCTCCCACTTAAAAAGATGAGAGAGGCCTGTAATTGACATCATAGGTAGACCACAACTATGAGAGTCAAAATGAGAAAACAAATCCAGAAAATCACCTTGTCTGATTTGGCAAGATTTATTTTGCAAATTATGGTGGAAAATAAGTATTTGGTCACCTAAAAACATGCAAGATTTCTGGCACTCACAGACCTGTAACTTCTTTTTTAAAAGGCTCCTCTGTCCTCCACTCATTACCTGTAGTAATGTCCCCTGTTTGAACTTGTTATCAGTATAAAAGACAACTGTTCACAACCTCAAACAGTCACACTCCAAACACCACTATGGTGAAGACTAAAGAACTGTCAAAGGACACCAGAAACAAAATTGTAGCCCTGCACCAGGCTGGGAAGACAGAATCTGCAATAGGCAAGCAGCTTGGTGTGATGAAATCAACTGTCGGAGCAATAATAAGTAATGGAAGACATACAAGACCACTGATAATCTCCCTCGATCTGGATCTCCATGCAAGATCTCACCCCGTGGGTTCAAAATGATCACAAGAACGGTGAACAAAAATCCCAGAACCACACGGGAGGACCTAGTAAATGACCTGCATAGAGCTGGGACCACCATGACAAAGGTTACCATCAGTAACACACTACGCTGCCAGGAACTTGGATCCTGCAGTGCCAGACGTGTCCCCCTTCTTAAGCCAGTACATATCCAGGCCGGTCTGAAGTTTGCTAGAGAGCATTTGCATTATCCAGAAGAGTATTGGGAGAATGTCATATGGTCTGATGAAACCAAAGTAGAACTGTTTGGTAGAAACAAAACTCATCGTGTTTGGAGGCGACAGAATGCTGAGTTGCATCCAAAGAACACCATACCCTGTTATGATAAGGTAATTCAGTACCACAATGGACATAGAAGTCAAAGCACATACAGTGACCTGACAATAACCCAAAAACATAGAACGAGCTCTGAGACGTGGGAACTCTGCTGACCGCAATCCCTAATCCTTTCCAACCACACTAAAGGCAGCCGTGGATTGCACCTAACGCTCCCTATGCAACTCGGCACAGCCTGAGAAACTAGCTAGCCTGAAGATAGAAAATAAGCCTACCTTGCCTCAGAGAAATACCCCAAAGGAAAAGGCAGCCCCCACATATAATTACTGTGAGTTAAGATGAAAAGACAAACGTAGAGATGAAATAGATTTAGCAAAGTGAGGCCCGACTTTCTGAACAGAGCGAGGATAGGAAAGGTAACTTTGCGGTCAACACAAAACCCTGCAAAAAGACCCTCCGTACCGAACTAACGGCACGGAGGTACACCCTCTGCGTCCCAGAGCTTCCAGCAAGCAAGAAAACAATATTAAGCAAGCTGGACAGAAAAAATAGCAAACAAAATAGCAAAAGCGGAACTTAGCTATGCAGAGCAGCAGGCCACAGGAACAGGTCCAATACTAGAACATTGACTGGAGGCCAGGATCAAAGCACTAGGTGGAGTTAAATAGAGCAGCACCTAACGACATCACCACATCACCTGAGGAAGGAAACTCAGAAGCCGCAGTACCACTCTCCTCCACCAACGGAAGCTCACAGAGAGAATCAGCCGAAGTACCACTTGTGACCACAGGAGGGAGCTCTGCCACAGAATTCACAACAATACCCACTGTGAAGCATGGGGGTGGCAAGATTATGCTTTGGGGATGTTTCTCTGCAAGGGACCAGGACGACTGATGCGTGTACATGAAAGAATGAATGGAGCCATGTATCATGAGATTTTGAGTGCACACCTACTCCCATCAGCAAGGGCATTGAAGATGAAACGTGGATGGGTCTTTCAGCATGATAATGATCTGTTACACCCGGTCCATTTCCTGTACCTCCAAGGTGTCTCCGTCGGGACTCCCACTCTGTGCCGGCTCCACGCTGCCTGGATGCAGCCTCTGCCCCTCCTTCCTCTCCTGCTTCCTGGCGTGCTGCCAGCAGGTTCCCAGGCAGGATTCTTAGGTCGCACGCACGCTCACTCTCGGTCTCTTAAAGAGACAGTGTGCATTTTCCAAAAGTTGCCTCTAACCAATAGCGTGTGGTTGGCTACTATTTCTAGTCCCTCCACCATAGGGAAGGCGCCGGAGCAACAAGTATCAACTGTTTCTAACTTCCGATTCCTGTTTACATGTTTCCTGTTTTACACTGTCTGTCTCCACAGAGCCTCTGCTACCTGTTGCCCGGTTATTCTGGACTGCATCAGCACTATCTACGCTGGACCCGTCTAGTCCCACCAGTCCACCTGCCACTCTTCCGGACTAAGCCAGTACTCCCGGTACCAGCTTCTACTCGAACACCCCAGTATCTTCCGGTCAGCTCTGCAGCATCCGCTATCCCTGCTGGTCCGTCTGTTCCGCTGGGACAGCCGCCACGAGTACGGGGTCTAACTGAAGGTAGCACCTGTGTCCTCCAGGCATTCCAATCTGTCCCTGTTCGAGGGGACTTACTACGGGTGTCTGGGGCTCACGCAGTAATGCCCCCTTCGGAGCCCCCCGGACCGTGGTCTAGTGGTTCCACATTTAACCTCAATAAATACGAATGTGAACTTCTACATCTGTGCCTCTGTTTCCGTTCGTTACAGATTGCTCCGGCCATGGAACCCGCTGGGTCCCAGAAATTACCTGCCATGGAGTTACGTCAGGAGGTCTCCCAGCTGAGGGAGAAACAGGACAAAATCATGTCTTTCCTGCACAACTTTTCTGCTCGCAGGGTTAGTCTGGCTTCTCGGACTGCACCTGCCCCTGCCACCAGTGTTCAGGTATTTAACTGCACAGAAAGTAAAGATTCTCGCTTGGCGGCTCCCACCCGCTTCCGAGGTGACCCTGTTTTGTGTCGAGGGTTCATAAATCAGTGCACACTGCACTTTGAACTGCTGGGGCATAGGTTTGCTTCTGATCGGGCCAAAGTTGGCTTCATCATGTCCCACCTTGATTGAGAGGCGCTCACCTGGATGAATTCCCTGGGGGAGAGGGTGGATCCGTTGGTTACTAATCTCCAGTCATTTCTAGAGGCATTCCGTAGGACCTTTGATGAACCTGGTTGTACTACGTCGACAGCTTCTGCTCTTCTTCGACTACAACAGGAAGCACTTACGGTGGTTTAGTATGCAGTGCAGTTCCGAACCCTTGCGTCTGAACTATCCTGGGACAATGAGGCTTCGGTGGCTACCTTCTGGCAGGGGCTTTCTGGAAGAATTAAGGATGAGCTGGTGGGACGAGACTTGCCTATTCTCCTGGATGACCTGATTTCCCTGGCAGTTTGGGTTGATCTACGGTTTTAGGAATGGTCCAACGAGATCAGATGTGAAAAAGAATCCAATCACCAGGTTGCTAGTGCTGCAAAATCTGCGAACTCTCCAACTTTGTCTCCTGCTCCTATGGCTATGGAGGTGGATCGAGTAAATTTGGGCAACCGTCACCAGGAGGAGCGTCGCCTGGAGGGGAGCTGTTTCTATTGTGGCAGTGCCCAGCATTATATCCGCTCTTGTCCTAAGAGATCAGGAAACTCCAGTGCCTAGGGCAGAGGTGTCAAACTGCATTCCTCGAGGACCACAAACAGGTCATGTTTTCAGGATTTCCTTGTATTGCACAAGGTGCTGGAATCATTCTGTGCAGGTGATTAAATTATCACCTTTGCAATACAAGGAAATCCTGAAAACATGACCTGTTTGCGGCCCTCGAGGAATGCAGTTTGACACCTCTGGCCTAGGGTCTGTAGGAGAGGCTACCCTAGGTAAGCTTCTTCTCTCTCCAGCTCTGCAAATAACAGTCTCCGTGGCCTTCGGCAAGACAAGATTTTCGGAGTTCTGTCACCTAGATTCTGGTGCCGCCGGGAACCTCATTCGGCAGGCGGTAGTGGATCATCATCAGATTCCAGTCCAGCATTTACAGGAACCATTGCATTTGACATCTGTGGATTGCAGACCCCTGTTGGAGTCCATAAGGTTCCAGACTGTGCCCTTGGAACTCCAGGTAGGTCTAACTCATTCTGAAAGAATCCGCTTTTATGTGTTGCCAGATTTGTCTCACCCCTTATTTCTAGGTCTACCCTGGTTCCGGATGCATGAACCTGTTCTAAATTGGAGGACAGGAGAGGTCCTCCGCTGGCGAGATTCCTGCTTGGATCAATGTATCATTCCTGTTCGTCCTGCTCTTCCTCCACTACAACCCAAAGCCCTGTCTGGTTTGCCTTCTTCTAACTGGTCCTTCGTTGATGTCTTCGCGAAAAAGGAGGCAGAGAAATTACCTCCACACAGGTTGTATGACTGCCCCATTGATCTGCTTCCCGGAGCGTCTCCTCCTCGAGGACGGATTTATCCCCTTTCTCAAGCAGAGACTCAGTCCATGTCTGATTACATTCAGGAGAACCTGGACAGAGGATTTATCTGGAAGTCTTCCTCAGCTGCTGGAGCTGGATTCTTCTGCGTGAAGAAAAAGGGTTGATCTCTACGACCCTGTATCGATTACAGGGGGCTGAACCAGATTACGGTAAAAGAACAGGTATCCGTTGCCGTTAATTTCAAAATTGTTTGATCGTCTTAGGGGGTCTAAAATTTTCACCAAACTGGATCTCAGAGGGGCTTACAATCTGATACGCATTCATAAGGGAGACGAATAGAAGACCACTTTTAACATCCGAGATGGACACTACGAGTACCTGGTAATGCCGTTCGGGCTCCTCCTTCCTGGCGTGCGGCCAGCAGGTTCCCAGGCAGGGTTCTTAGGTCGCACACGCGCTCACTCCCGGTCTCTTAAAGAGACAGTGTGCATTTTCCAAAAGTTGCCTCTAACCAATAGCGTGTGGTTGGCTGCTATTTCTAGTCCCTCCACCATAGGGAGGCCCCGGAGCAACAAGTATTTACTGTTGCTAATTTCCGGTTCCTGTTTACATGCATTTCTGTTTCTGAAGTATCTGCCAAGTACTCCGCTTATTCTGTCTCCACAGAGCCTCTGCTACCTGTTACCCGGTTATTCTGGACTGCATCGGCACTATCTACGCTGGACCCGTCTAGTCTCGCCAGTCTGCCTGCCACTCTTCAGGACTACGCCAGTACTCCCAGTACCAGCTTCTACTCGAACACCTGGTATCTTCCAGTCAGCTCTGCAGCATCCGCTAACCCTGCTGGTCTGTCTGTTCCACTGGGACAGCCGCCACGAGTACGGGGTCTAACTGAAAGCAGTACCCGTGTCCTCCAGGCATTCCATTCTGTCCCTGTTCGAGGGGACTTACTACAGGTGTCTGGGGCTCACGCAGTAATGCCCCCTTTGGAGCCCCCCGGACCGTGGTCTAGTGGTTCCACATTTAACCTCAATAAATACGAATGTGAACTTCTACATCTGTGCCTCCGTTTCCGTTCGTTACATGATCCCAAGCACACCGCCAGGGCAAGGAAGGAGTGGCTTCGTAAGAATCATATGAAAGTCCTGGAGTAGCCTAGCCAGTCTCCAGATCTCAACCCCATAGAAAACCTTTGAAGGGAGTTGAAAGTCCGCGTTGCCCAGCGACAGGCCCAAAACATCATTGCTCTAGAGGAGATCTGCATGGAGGAATGGGCCAACATACCACCAACAGTGTGTGCCAACCTTGTGAAGACTTACAGAAAACTTTTGACCTCTGTCATTGCCAATAAAGGATATATAACAAAATATTGAGATGAACTTTTGTTAATGACCAAATACTTATTTTCCACCATAATTTGCAAAATAATCTTGACAAATCAGACAAGGTGATTTTCTGAATTTGTTTTCCCTATTCTGACTCTCATAGTTGTGGTCTACCTATAATGTAAATTACAGCCCTCTCTCATCTTTTTAAGTGGGAGAACTTGCACAAATACTTTTTTCCCCACTGTATATATATGTATATATTACATAGATAGACCAAAAGCTAACAATTCAGCAGCCAGGTACTGCTGTAATTTTAAAGTGCGCAGCTGCTGAATTGCCGGCTTTTCTTCTATCTATGTAATATATATACCTATATATACAGGTCTGGCAAAAGTTAAGAGACCACTGCAAAATGTTCAGTTTCTCTGATTTTTCTCTTTATAGGTATATTTTTGAGTAAAATGTAAATTGTTCTTTTATTCTATAAACTACTGACAACATGTCTCCGAATTTCCAAGCAATAATTTTTGTATTTTTTTCTGACAAAGAAAAATGGTAAACCCCCCCCCCAAAAAAAAAACAAAACAGTGCTTTCAGACCTCAAATAATGCAAAGAAAACAAGTTCATAATCATTTAGAAACAATAATACTAATGTTTTAACTCAGGAAGAGTTCAGAAATCAATATTTTGTGGAATAACCATTCCACAGCTTTCATGCGTCTTGGAATGCTTTCCACCAGTCTTTCACACTGCTTCTGGCACAAAAATGTAAGCAGTTCTTCTTTGTTTGATGGCATGTGACTATCCATCATCCTCTTGATTACATTCCAGAGGTTTTCAATGGGGTTCAGGTCAGGGTTTTGATGTGGTAGTCTCTTAATTTTTGCCAGAGCTGTATATACAGTATCTATATATATAATTGTCTAAGGGGTACTTCCGTCTGTCTGTGCTCAACTGCCTGTCATGGCTGCCGCGACCAATCAGTGACGGGCACAGTCCGATTAGTCCCTCCCCTACTCCCCTGCACTCACTGCCCGGCGCCTGCTCCATTATCCCCTCCAGGCAGTCACCGCTCACACATGCCTATGCGGCATCAATAGTAAAAAATGTAATGTAATGTAATGTTAAAAATAATAATAAAAAAAAACCCACTATACTCAACCTCCGTTGCAGCTTGCGCCGGCCGCCATCTTCCTTTGCAGGTTCCGGTGGCAGAAGGACCTGTCATGATGTCACGGTCATGTGACCGTGACGTCATCACAGGCCCTGCGCGCCTGCATGACAAGGACCTGCCATGATGTCACGGTCATGTGACTGCGAAGTCATCACAGGCCCTGCGCTACAAAGACCTGCCATGACGTCACGGTCATGTGACCGCGATGTCATCACAGGTCCTGCGCTAATACCAACCCTGGGACCGGAACCTGCCGTGGACTATAAGGGCTCCCTTGGAAAGATGAGTATATGTTGATTTTTTATATTTTCACCTCTGACAAACCTGGCTGGGCAATATACTACGTAGCTGGGCAATATACTACGTGACTGGCCAATATACTACGTGGCTCTGTGCTGTATACTACTTCGCTGTGCAATATACTACGTGGCTGGGCAATATACTACGTCACTGGGCAATATACTACGTAGCTGGGCAATATACTACGTGACTGGCCAATAAACTACGTGGCTCTGTGCTGTATACTACGTCACTGGACAATATACTACGTGGCTCTGTGCTCTATACTACGTCACTGGGCAATATACTATGTGGCTGGGCAATATACTACGTCACTGGGCAATATACTACGTCACTGGGTAATATGCTACGTCACTGGGCAATATACTACGTCACTGGGCAATATACTACGTTGCTGGGCAATATACTACGTTGCTGGGCAATATACTATGTGGCTGCGCAATATACTACGTCACTAGGCAATATACTACGTAACTGGGCAATATACTACGTGGCTGGCCAATATACTACGTGGCTGGGCAATATACTATGTGGGCTGGGCAATATACTACGTAACTGGGCAATATACTATGTGGCTGGGCAATATACTACGTAACTGGGCAATATACTACGTGACTGGGCAATATACTACGTGGCTGGGCAATATACTATGTAGCTGGGCAATATACTACGTGGACATGCATATTCTAGAATACCCGATGCGTTAGAATCGGGCCACCATCTAGTATGTATATATTTATTTAGGTGTATCCATATAAATGATACCTAAATAAAATGGATATGGTTGGTGATATCAACTTCCTGTTTGTGGCACATTAGTATATGGGAGGGGGAAAACTTTTCAAGATGGGTGGTGACCATGGCAGCCATATTGAAGTCAGCTGTTTTAGATCCAACTTTATTTTTTCCAACGCGAAGAGGGTCATGTGTCACATCAAACTTACTGAGAATTCCACAAGAAAAACAATGGTGTGCTTGGTTTTGACATAACTTTATTCTTTGATGCGTTATTTGCAAGTTTATGACGACTTATAAAATGTGTTCAAAGTGCTGCCCCTTGTATTGGATTGTCAATGCAACCCTCACCTCCCAATCTTGACACACTGATAGCAACAACGCAGAAGAAATGCTAGCACAGGCTTCCAGTATCCATTGTTTCAGATGCTGGGGTCATCTGAAGGCAATTGTCTATGCTGTGAAGATACGAGATGTGCAGCATCTGAAACAACCTCTTTGCATTGTTCTATGCATTTATTTATCTGATGTCAATACCCACCCATTTGTTGTTTTTCGTGACTCAACTCTTGTACAGTATGTACTACTTTGTTAATAATAAAATTATACTGCACGGTGGCGCAGTGGTTAGCACTGCAGCCTTGCAGCTCTGGAGTCCTGGGTTCGAACCCCACCAAGGACAACATCTGCAAAGAGTTTGTATGTTCTCTCCGTGTTTGCATGGGTTTCCTCCGGGCACTCCGGTTTCCTCCCACATTCCAAAGACATACTGATAGGGAATTTAGATTGTGAGCCCCATCGGGGACAGTGATGATAATGTGTGCAAACTGTAAAGCGCTGCGGAGTATGTTAGCGCTATATAAAAAAAAAAATAAAGATTATATCTATATTACTACATAGTTACATAGGTTGAAAAAAGACCTAAGTCCATCAAGTTCAACCTTTCTCCAGCAATTGTGCATCTTGTCACTAATTTACTATAACCCGCAATGTTATGTGTATTGAGGAGATCATCTATCCCATTTTCAAAAGCTGTTATAGTGTCGGCCATTACTACCTTTTGTGTTCGGCACTCCACAGTCTGACTGCTCTAACTGTAAAGAACCCTTTACGATTTAGCTGCCGGAATCGCCTTTCTTCCACCCGTAATGAGTGCCCCCTGGTCCTTTGTAAAGTCTTTGTAAGGAATAAGTCATGTGCCAGTCCTTTGTACGGGCCACACATAAATGAGATCTCCTCTGAGGCGTCTTTTTTCTAAGCTAAACAAGACCAACTTTTCCAACCTCTCATCATATGAGAGGTCTGCCATCCCTTGTAATAATCTAGTTGCCGCCTTTGAACTGACTCTAACTTCTGAATATTCTTTGTAAAATGTGGAGCCCAAAACTGGATCCTGTATTCTAGATGTGGCCTCACCAGGGATTTATAAAGAGGTAATAATATGTTGGGATCAGGAAAGTCTTCATTTGGACAAAATTGATAACTTTGTTTGGCATGGAATACCTTGGCAGGTATATAAACTATAAGGGTTAAACTTGTTTTTGTTAGGTTTATTGTGTTTGTACTATATTGTATAATGTATGTAATTGTTTATAAAATCAAATAATCAATAAAAATGATCTGATTTGTAAAAAATGTGTTGGGAATCACAGGATTTTATCTCTTTTTATCTCTTCCTCCAGATTCTGGGACCTTGATTTCCAAATGAAATGCAAAATTTACTTTCATCTGAAAACAACACCTTGGACCACTGACAACAGTCCAGTTCTTTTCCTCCTTGGCCCAGGTAAGACGCTTGTGGCGTTGTCTATTGGTCATGAGTGGCTTGACTGTTGTGAACAGGTAATTCAGAACCACAATGGACCTTGAAGTTCGGAGCACACAAAGTGACCTGACAAGTTAACAAAAACATAGGACGAGCTCTGAGACGTGGAAACTCTGCTGACCGCAATCCCTAATCCTATCCAACCACACTAAAGGTAGCCGTGGAGCGCTCCTGACCAGTCCTATGCGCCTCGAGCACAGCCTGAGAAACTAGCTAGCCCTAAGAAAGAAAAATAAGCCTACCTTGCCTTAGAGAAATACCCCAAAGGAAAAGGCAGCCCCCCACATATAATGACTGTGAGTTGAGATGAAAATACAAACGCAGAGATGAAATAGATTTAGCAAAGTGAGGCCCAACTTACTGAACAGACCGAAGATAGGAAAGATTGCTTTGCGGTCAACACAAAACCCTACAAACAACCACGCAGAGGGGGCAAAAAGACCCTCCGCACCGACTAACGGTACGGAGGTGCTCCCTCTGCGTCCCAGAGCTTCCAGCAAGCAAGAAAAACCAAAATAGCAAGCTGGACAGAAAAAATAGCAAACAAAAATAACACAAGCAAAACTTAGCCCACGCAGGATAGACAGGCCACAGGAACGATCCAGGAGAAAGCAAGACCAATACTAGAACATTGACTGGAGGCCAGGATCAAAGCACCAGGTGGAGTCAAATAGAGCAGCACCTAACGACTTAACCTCATCACCTGAGGAAGGAAACTCAGAAGCCGCAGTACCACTCTCATCCACCAAAGGAAGCTCATAGACAGAACCAGCCGAAGTACCACTCACAACCACAGGAGGGAGCTTGGCCACAGAATTCACAACACTTGACACAAGGAATGCGAGACTTGTAGCCCATGTCATGGATACGTCTGTGTGTGGTGGCTCTTGAAGCAATGACCCAAGCAGCAGTCCACTCCTTGCGAATCTTCCTCAAATTTTTGAATGGCCTTTTCTTAACAATCCTTTCAAAGCTGCGGTTATCCCAGTTGCTTGTGCACCTTTTTCTATCACACTTCCACTCAACTTTCCATTAATATGCTTGGATACAGCACTCTGTGACCAGCCAGCTTCTTTTAGCAATGACCTTTTGTGGCTTACCCTCCTTGTGGAGTGTGTCAACGACTGCCTTCTGGACATCTGTGAAGGCAGCAGTCTTACCCATGATTGTGGAGCCTACTGAAACAGATTCAGGGACCTTTTTAAATGCTTAGAAAGCCCTTTCAGGTGTTTTCTGTAAATTATTCTAATTTACTGAGATAATGCCTTTTGTATTTTCATTGACTGTAAGCCATAATCATCAACATTAATAGAAATAAACACATAAAATAGATCACTCTGTACAAAATGACTGTCACTCGACATCGACATGAGGCACCATGCAAAATCTCACTTCGTGGGGCATCCTTGATCATGAGGAAGGTGAGAGATCAGCCTATAACTACACGGGGGAAACTTGTTAATGATCTCAAGGCAGCTGGGACCACAGTCACTAAGAAAACCATTGCTAACACATTATGCCGTAAAGGTTTAAAATCCTGCAGTGCCTGCAAGGTCCCCCTGCTCAAGAAGGCACATGTGCAGGCCCGTCTGAAGTTTGCCAATGAACATCTGGATGATTCTGTGATTAAGAGAAGGTGCTGTGGTCAGATGAGACAAAAATTGAGGTCTTTGTCATTAACTCAACTCGCCGTGTTTGGAGGAAGAAAAATGCTGCCTATGACCCAAAGAACAGAATCCCCACTATCAAGCATGGAGGTGGAAGCATTATGTTTTTGGAGGGGTTTCTCTGCTAAGGGGACAGAACTACTTCACCGCATCAATAGGAGAATGGATGGAGCCTTGTACCGTAAAATCCTGAGTGACAACCTCCTTCCCTCCGCCAGGACATTAAAAATGGGTCATGGCTGGGTCTTCCAGCAAGATAATGACCCAAAACATACAGCTTAGGCAACAAAGGAGTGGCTCAAAAAGAAGCACATTAAGGTCATGGAGTGGCCTAACCAGTCTCCAGACCTTAATCCCATAGAAAACTTATGAAGGGAGTTGAAGCTCCGAGTTGACAAGCAACAATCTCAAAATCTTAATGATTTAGAGACAATCTGCAAAGAGGAGTGGACCAATATTCCTCCTGACGTGCGCAAACCTCATCATCAGCTACAAAAAAGTCTGACTGCTGTGCTTGCCAACAAGGGTTTTGCCACCAAGTATTAAGTCTTGTTTGCCAGAGGATCAAATACTTATTTCTCACTGCAAAATGCTAATAAATTTATATAATTTATACAATGTGATTTTCTGGATTTTATTTTTGATATTCTATCTCTCAATGTTAAAATTAACCTACCCTTAAAATTATAGACTGTTCATGTCTTTGTCAGTGGGCAAACTTACAAAATCAGCAAGGGATCAAATACTTATTTTCCCCACTGTATGGCCGGCTTCACACTTGCGAGTTTTACGGACGTAAGAGCGCAGAAACTACGTCCGTAAAACTCGCAAAAAATACCGCACAATTATTCTCTATGCCCCTGCTCCTATCTGCCGTATTTTACTGATCAGTATTATACGGCTTTCTACGGCCGTACAAAATCGCAGCATGCTGCGTTTGTCACCGTACTGCGCAAGAAATACGCCAATGAAAGTCTATGGAAGCGTGAAAAATACGGATTTCACACGGACAAGCAGTGTGACTTGCGAGAAATACGCAGCGCTGTTAGAGAGAAAAGCCGGTAATTCAGTGCGGTGTACAGTAAAATCACACTGACAGCTTACAGTCCAATAGGTAGAATAAATGTGTACACATAGAATAGGTATATATATATATATATATGTCAGTGAGACACATATATGTATATATATTAATATTTATTCCAGCGCTATACAGCTTGAAAGCCGGTAATTCAATTACCGGCTTTTTCTTTCTCCTTCCTAAAACCCGACATGATTTGAGACATGGTTTACATACAGTAAACCATGTCTTCTCTCCATTTTTTTTGCAGATTCCACACTACTAATGTCAGTAGTGTGTATCTGCAAAATTTGGCCGTTCTAGCTCTTAAAATAAAGGGTTAAATGGCGGAAAAAATTGGCGTGGGCTCCCGCGCAATTTTCTCCGCCAGAGTAGTAAAGCCAGTGACTGAGGGCAGATATTAATAGCCTGGAGAGGGTCATTTCTATAGCGGTATGTTGGTTTTGCAAGCCTGCGAGAAAACCACGCAGTACGGATGCCATACGGATTACATACGGAGGATGCCATGCGCAAAAAACGCTGACACACCCTGCCTACGGAGGAGCTACGGACCACTATTTTCGGGACATTTCAGCGTATTACGGCCGTAATATACGGACCGTATTTTCATACGCTGAGTGTGAAGCCGGCCTATATAGTAGCATTTCATCAGATCCAGGTTCTCTTGCCTTGTCCATGTATGGTTTGCTCCAGAAGCCCATTTATCATCAGATTGTCTTGGTTCCTTGACATCTGACACGGACCTTGTTAATCCGGGCGATGTCTGAGCCGGCAAGACTCTCTTTGTTCACAACACTCTCATATTTAATGAAGTAGGCACCATATAGTGTTAGAAGTCTACTGATATATTATTTGCAACAGGGCAGACCCATTCTCCCATGTTGGTGGATGTGCTCTTTAACCACTGCGCTAAAATAGTCACCTAATGTATTATATATTTATTTAATTTATTTTTTCCACAGGGCAGAGCTGTGAACCTCAATCTGAACCCCAGTCTCCTATATCGTAGGCTGTGCACTTAACCATTATACTATACCAGCCACAGCCCAACACATAGTGGCAGGATGCAAAATATAAGCAGCAACAGCGTATACCGAATACCAAAACCAAGTAGTGGGAATTGTATATAGGAACATCTGCACAGCATATGGGCCAAATCCCCCTAAGTCCAGGTGGGAGACCCCAGAAAAAGTGGTGGAGAATGAAAGGGCTAAAATCCTGTGGGACTTTAAGATCCAGACGGATAAGCAGGTGTTGACTAACCAACCAGACATTGTGGTAGTAGACAAGGATCAGAAGACAGCAATGATAATAGATGTGGCACTGCCAAGTGACAGCAACATCAGAAAGGAGTATGAGAACCTGGAGAAATACAAGGGCCTCAAAGGAGAACTGGAGAAGATGTGGAAGGTAAAGGCAACAGTAATTCCAATGGTGATAGTGTGGAAATATACAGAATATAGATCTCACTTGCATATATACTTATACATACTATAATCAATTGCTTAAAATGGCTGACATAAACTGATATAAGCCAGACAGACTGTTTGGGGCTTTCCTGGCAAAAAGCGAAACCAAACCAGATGTACTAAGTGATGAATAGACGTCTCAACTTTGTCCGAGATGCAGAAAAGGCGACAGTTACACTTTTGTTGCTTAATCAGCATTCACATGTGCATTAATCACAAAATTCCATATATATTGAGATAACCAATAACAGAGGAGCTTGAAGCTTGACAATATGGTAATTAACTTACCAACCGTAACCACCCCCCTTCTATATGCAATTATAAAACCATGTATTTACAATAAACCATCAGTATTGGTGGAATGTTATTCAGTCACCACGGTGTACAGTGTCATTCTTGATGAGCGATCAAAATACTCAGTCTAATTGGGAACGGCCGCAGCACACACAGGGATAGATGTATCCAAAACAAATTTCCATAACAATAGGAGCAGTTGGAGCAGTGACCCCTAAGTTGGGAAAATGGCTACAACACATCCGAGGAGCAACATCTGAACTGTTTGTCCAGAAATGCTGGGAACAACTAAAATTCGGCACAGAACCCACAAACTATAAGCCCTCCGGTAGAAGACCCGAGAATGAGAAGGGCCAAAAAAAGACCACCCCCATTGGGGGCTGAGAAGGCAGTTTGGTACATATATACTGTATATACAGTTGTGCTCAAAAGTTTACATACCGCGGCAGAATTTTCGCCTTCTTGGCCTTTTTTCAAAGAATATGAATGATAGCTTCAAAACTTTTTCTCCACTCATAGTTAGTGGTTGGGTGAAGCCATTTATTGTCAAACTACTGTGTTTTCTCTTTTTAAATCATAATGACAACCCAAAACATCCAAATGACCCTGATCAAAAGTTTACACACTCTGGCGATTTTGGCCTGATAACATGCACAGAAGTTGACACAAATGGGTTTGACTGGCTACTAAATGAAACATCCTCACCTGTGACCTGTTTGCTTGTAATCTGTGTGTGCATGAAAGCTATGTGAGTTTCTGGGATCCAGACAGACTCTTGCATCTTTCATCCAGCCACTGACGTTTCTGGATTGTGAATCATGGGGAAAGCAGAACAATTGTCAACGGATCTACGGGAAAAGGTAGTTGAACTGTATAAAACAGGAAAGGGATACAAAAAGATATCCAAGGAATTGATAATGCCAGTCAGCTGTGTTCAAACTGTGATTAACAAATGGAAAATCAGGGGCTCTGTAAAAACAAAACCACGGTGAGGTAGACCAACAAACATTTTGTCCACAACTGCAAGGAAACTGGTTCGGGCTGCAAAGAAAAACTCACAAATAACATCAGCTGAAATACTGGACACTCTGAAAATTAGCGGTGCGGCTGTTTAAAGATGCACAATAAGGAGGCACTTGAAGAAAAATGGGCTGCATGAAGAAAAATGGGCTGCATGGTCGAGTCGCCAGAAGAAAGACATTACTGTGCAAATGCCACAAAGTATCTCACCTACAATACGCAAAACAGCACAGAGACAAGCCTCAAAACTTCTGGAACAAGGTAATTTGGAGTGATGAAACCAAAATTGAACTTTTTGGCCACAACCATAAGCATAATATTTGGAGAGAGGTCAAATATTGCTGCGCATGGGACGTACTTGGACTTTCCAACATGACAACGATCCAAAACAAAAGGCCAAGTCGACCTGTCATTTGCTACAGCAGAACAAAATGAAGGTTCTGGAGTGGCCATCTCAGTCTCCTGACCTCAATATCATTGAGCCACTCTTGCAAGATCTCAAGCACACAGTTCATGCTAGACAGCCCAGGAATTTACAGGAACTGGAAGCTTTTTGCCAAGATGAGTGGGCAGCTTTACCATCTGAGAAAATAAAGAACCTCATCCACAACTACCACAAAAGACTTTAAGCTGCCATTGCTGTTAGAGGGGGCAATACACGGTATTAATAAATGGGGTATGTAAACTTTTGATCAGGGTTATTTGGATGTTATAGGTTGTCATCATGATTTAAAAAGAGAAAACACAGTAGTTTGACAATAAATGGCTTCACCCAACCACTAACCATGAGGGGAGAAAAAGTTTTGATGTTATCATTCATATTCTCTGAAAAAAAGGCCAAGAAAGCAAAAATTCTGCTGGGGTATGTAAACTTTTGAGCACAACTATATATTCTCACAAAATTAGAATATCTTCAAAAAGTAAATTTATTTCAGTTCTTCAATACAAAAAGTTAAACTCATATATTATATAGAGTCATTACAAATAGGTTAGCGTCTGACTGATTAATTGAGTCTGTGGACAGGAATCTTTTATAAAGGTGACTATGTAAGACAGCTGTCTTTAATGCAGGTAACAAGTTGATTAGGAGCGTCTAACTGGTCTGTAGGAGCCAGAACTCTTAATGGTTGGTAGGGGATCAAATACTTACTAGAGTGGTCATAAATGGCTGCACATCCAGTTGAAAGAATGTCTCAAGTGGGGTACCACAGGGCTCTGTCCTGGACCTTGTATTGCTCAACATCTTTATCAATGATTTAGATGAAGGAATTGAGGGTAAACTAATTAAATTTGCTGATGACACAAAGCTAGGAGGGATAGCTAATACTAGAGAAGAGAGAGGATTCAAAAAGATATACATAAACTGGAGCAGTAGGCAGCAACTAACAGAATGGTTTTTAACAGGGAAAAAAGTACTACGTCTGGGCAATAAAAATGAAAAAAGCATATACAGAATGGGAGGAATAGGGCTAAGCAACAGCACATGTGAAAAAGACATAGGTATACTAATAGATCATAGACTGAACATGAGTCAACAGTGTGATGCAGCAGCAAAAAAGGCAAATACAATTATGGGATGTATTAACAGAAGCATACAGTCTAGATCACGTGAAGTCATCATTGCCCTCTACTCCTCTTTGGTCAGACCTCATCTGGAATACTGTGTCCAGTTTTGGGCACCACATTTTAAAAAAGACATCAACAAACTGGAGCAAGTTCAGAGAAGAGCGACCAGAATGGTGACTGGTCTGCAAACCAGGTCCTATGAGGAATGTTTACAGGATTTGGGAATGTTTATCTTGCAAAAAAGAAGACTGAGAGGAGACTTAATAGCTGTCTACAAATATCTCAAGGGCTGTCACATTGTAGAAGTATCATTTTTATTCTCATTTGCACAAGGAAAGACTAGAAGCAATGGGATGAAACTAAATGGGAGGAGACACAGATTAGATATTAGAAAAAACTTTTAGACAGTTAGGGTGATCAATTAGTGGAATAGGCTGCCACGAGAGGTGGCGAGTTCTCCTTCAATGGAAGTCTTCAAACAGAGGCTGGACAGACATCTGTCTGGGATGATTTAGTGAATCCTGCTTTGAGCAGGGGGTCGGACCAGATGACCCAGGAGGTCCTTTCCAACTCTAACATTCTATGATTCTATGATATTTATATATACAGTATATACATACAAAACTTTTCCAAATGTTAAAAAAAATACCTTTAACTTACAAAAATATATTTAAATAATAGGTCATTTAAGCTGAAACATTCCTTTTAAGACAAAATTTAACTTTAATCTGGTCCGAAATCAATTATTATTTTGTTAAATGAATGCAGAAATGATACCACTTTGTAAATATTTTAATTTGCGTTTTGTGGTGAAAAAAAACTACTAGCCTAATAATTCCCTTTACTATACTATGCTTCTAAGGGCAGAAACAGACTGCCGTATTTCTCGTGCGAGAATCGCATTGCACTGCACAAAATGGCCTGGCACCTCTTCTGACCTGAGCAAGACTGTGTGATATATTTCTATGCAGCTGTCAAGGTCAGGTCAGTACGAGGTTTACGATGCGATTCTCGCACGAGAAATCAGGCAGTCTGTCTCTGCCGTAAGGGAGAATATGGAGCCACCCAGTTGTGACACTTAGATTACTTACAGGTTCATACTTTGTAATGAGTCTGTGCCTATTAGCCCATAGGCCTCTTTTAGATAAACGTGTTATTATACATTTATAATTTGGACCTTAAACAGGTTTTATCAATGTTCATCAGTATTTGCATTCATTAGTTTTATTTTATATTGGGTGGCAATACAATTACAGTTTTTGTCTAATAGAAATGATTGAATTTACTGATGAAAAAGTTGATCAAACACTCACAGAAAACTGATGAACTCCCTAATAGAATGCTGATGGATATACATTAGGCTATGCTCACACGTTGCTTATTTTTGCTGCATTGCAGACAAAACCTGATATCTTGGCAGCAAAAAGATGCAGCTAAAAAGTAGGTTTTGCTGCTTTCCTTGCTGCGTTTTTTGAGATCCAAAGTTCCACCTCACAAGCATAAACAATACAAGTAAAGATGAGCGAACCTGGGGTTCGTACCGGACAGTTAGTGTTATGAAAGGCAATTCAGAATCACAATGGACATGGAGGTCAGAGCACATACAGTGAACTGACAATAACCCAAAATAATAGAACGAGCTCTGAGACGTGGGAACTCTGCAGACCGCAATCCCTAAGCCTATCAAACCACACTAAAGGTAGCCGTGGAGCGCTCCTGACCAGAACCTAGTCGCCTCATCACAGCCTGAGAAACTAGCTAATCCTGAAGATAGGAAAATAAGCCTACCTTGCCTCAGAGAAATTCCCCAAAGGAAAAGGCAGCCCCCCACATATAATGACTGTGAGTAAGATGAAAACACAAACATAGAGATGAAACAGATTTAGCAAAGTGAGGCCCGACTAGCTGAACAGAACGAGGATAGGGAAGATAACTTTGCGGTCAGCACAAAAACCTATAAAAAACCACGCAGAGGGGACAAAAAGACCCTCCGCACCGACTAACGGTACGGAGGTGGTCCCTCTGCGTCTCAGAGCTTCCAGCAGGCGAGAAAAACAAATAAAGCAAGCTGGACAGAAAAATAGCAACAAAATAACATAAGCAAAACTTAGCTTTGCAGAGCAGCAGGCCACAGGAATGATCCAGGGAAAAAACAAGTCCCACACTGAAACATTGACAGGAAGCATAGATCAAAGCATCAGGTGGAGTTAAGTAGAGAAGAAGCTAACGAGCTCACCAGATCACCTGAGGGAGGAAACTCAGAAGCTGCAGTACCACTTTCCTCCACAAACGGAAGATCCCAGAGAGAATCAGCCGAAGTACCACTTGTGACCACAGGAGTGAACTCTGCCACAGAATTCACAACAGTACCCCCCCCTTGAGGAGGGGTCACTGAACCCTCACCAGAGCCCCCAGGCCGACCAGGATGAGCCACATGAAAGGCACGAACAAGATCGGGAGCATGGACATCAGAGGCAAAAACCCAGGAATTATCCTCTTGAGCATAACCCTTCCATTTAACCAGATACTGGAGTTTCCGTCTTGAAACACGAGAATCCAAAATCTTCTCCACAATATACTCCAATTCCCCCTCCACCAAAACCGGGGCAGGAGGCTCAACAGATGGAACCATAGGTGCCACGTATCTCCGCAACAATGACCTATGGAATACGTTATGTATGGAAAAAGAATCTGGAAGGGTCAGACGAAAAGACACAGGATTAAGAACCTCAGAAATCCTATACGGACCAATAAAACGAGGTTTAAACTTAGGAGAGGAAACCTTCATAGGAATATGACGAGAAGATAACCAAACCAGATCCCCAACACGAAGTCGGGGACCCACACGGCGTCTGCGATTAGCGAAAAGTTGAGCCTTCTCCTGGGACAAGGTCAAATTGTCCACTACCTGAGTCCAAATCTGCTGCAACCTGTCCACCACAGTATCCACACCAGGACAGTCCGAAGACTCAACCTGTCCAGAAGAGAAACGAGGATGGAACCCAGAATTGCAGAAAAACGGTGAAACCAAGGTAGCCGAGCTGGCCCGATTATTAAGGGCGAACTCAGCCAAAGGCAAAAAGGACACCCAGTCATCCTGATCAGCAGAAACAAAGCACCTCAGATATGTTTCCAAGGTCTGATTGGTTCGCTCGGTCTGGCCATTAGTCTGAGGATGGAAAGCCGAGGAAAAAGACAAGTCAATGCCCATCCTACCACAAAAGGCTCGCCAAAACCTCGAAACAAACTGGGAACCTCTGTCAGAAACAATATTCTCTGGAATGCCATGCAAACGAACCACATGCTGGAATTACAAAGGCACCAAATCAGAGGAGGAAGGCAATTTAGACAAGGGTACCAGATGGACCATCTTAGAAAAGCGATCACAGACCACCCAAATGACTGACATCTTTTGAGAAACGGGAAGGTCAGAAATAAAATCCATAGAGATATGTGTCCAAGGCCTCTTCGGGACCGGCAAGGGCAAAAGCAACCCACTGGCACGAGAACAGCAGGGCTTAGCCTGAGCACAAATCCCACAGGACTGCACAAAAGCACGCACATCCCGCGACAGAGAGGGCCACCAAAAGGATCTAGCCACTAACTCTCTGGTACCAAAGATTCCAGGATGACCAGCCAACACCGAACAATGAAGTTCAGAGATAACTCTATTCGTCCACCTATCAGGGACAAACAGTTTCTCCGCTGGGCAACGATCAGGTTTATTAGCCTGAAATTTTTGCAGCACCCGCCGCAAATCAGGGGAGATGGCAGACACAATTACTCCTTCCTTGAGGATACCCGCCGGTTCAGATAAACCCGGAGAGTCGGGTACAAAACTCCTAGACAGAGCATCCGCCTTCACATTTTTAGAGCCCGGAAGGTACGAAATCACAAAGTCAAAACGGGCAAAAAACAACGACCAACGAGCTTGTCTAGGATTCAAGCGCTTGGCAGACTCGAGATAAGTCAAGTTCTTATGATCAGTCAATACCACCACGCGATGCTTAGCTCCTTCAAGCCAATGACGCCACTCCTCGAATGCCCACTTCATGGCCAGCAACTCTCGGTTGCCCACATCATAATTACGCTCAGCAGGCGAAAACTTCCTGGAAAAGAAAGTGCATGGTTTCATCACTGAGCAACCAGAACCTCTCTGCGACAAAACAGCCCCTGCTCCAATCTCAGAAGCATCAACCTCGACCTGGAACGGAAGAGAAACATCTGGTTGACACAACACAGGGGCAGAAGAAAAACGACGCTTCAACTCTTGAAAAGCTTCCACAGCAGCAGAAGACCAATTGACCACAACAGCACCCTTCTTGGTCAAATCGGTCAATGGTTTAGCAATACTAGAAAAATTGCAGATGAAGCGACGATAAAAATTAGCAAAGCCCAGGAACTTTTGCAGACTTTTCAGAGATGTCGGCTGAGTCCAATCATGGATGGCTTGGACCTTAACAGGATCCATCTCGATAGTAGAAGGGGAAAAGATGAACCCCAAAAATGAAACCTTCTGCACACCAAAGAGACACTTTGATCCCTTCACAAAGAATTAGCACGCAGGACCTGAAAAACCGTTCTGACCTGCTTCACATGAGACTTCCAATCATCCGAGAAGATCAAAATGTCATCCAAGTACACAATCAGGAATTTATCCAGGTACTCTCGGAAGATGTCATGCATAAAGGACTGAAACACTGATGGAGCATTGGCAAGTCCGAACGGCATCACGAGATACTCAAAATGACCCTCGGGCGTATTAAATGCAGTTTTCCATTCATCACCTTGCTTAATTCGCACCAGATTATACGCACCACGAAGATCTATCTTTATGAACCAACTAGCCCCCTTAATCCGAGCAAACAGATCAGATTACAATGGCAAGGGGTACTGAAATTTAACCGTGATCTTATTAAGAAGGCGGTAATCTATACAAGGTCTCAGCGAACCATGCTTCTTGGCTACAAAAAAGAACCCTGCTCCTAATGGCGACGATGACGGGCGAATATGCCCCTTCTCCAGGGATTCCTTCACATAACTGCGCATAGCGGTGTGTATTCAGGCATGGACAAATTAAACAATCGACCTTTTGGGAATTTACTACCAGGAATCAAATTGATAGCACAATCACAATCCCTATGCGGAGGTAGGGTATTGGACTTGGGCTCATCAAATACATCCCGGTAATCAGACAAGAACTCTGGGACCTCAGAAGGAGTGGATGACGAAATTGACAGAAATGGAACATCACCATGTACCCCCTGACAACCCCAGCTGGACACCGACATGGATTTCCAATCTAATACTGGATTATGGGCTTGTAGCCATGGCAACCCCAACACGACCACATCATGCAGATTATGCAACACCAGAAAGCGAATAACCTTCTGATGTGCAGAAGCCATGCACATGGTCAGCTGGGTCCAGTATTGAGGCTTATTCTTGGCCAAAGGCGTAGCATCAATTCCTCTCAATGGAATAGGACACTGCAAGGGCTCCAAGAAAAACCCACAACGCTTAGCATATTCCAAGTCCATCAAATTCAGGGCAGCGCCTGAATCCACAAATGCCATGACAGAATATGATGACAAAGAGCAGATCAAGGTAACGGACAGAAGAAATTTTGACTGTACAGTACCAATGGTGGCAGACCTAGCGAACCGCTTAGTGTGCTTAGGACAATCAGAGATAGCATGAGTGGAATCACCACAGTAGAAACACAGACCATTCAGACGTCTATGTTCTTGCCGTTCAACTCTGGTCAAGGTCCTATCACACTGCATAGGCTCAGGTTTAAGCTCAGGTAATACCGCCAAATGGTGCACAGGTTTACGCTCACGCAAGCGTCGACCGATCTGAATGGCCAAAGACATAGACTCATTCAAACCAGCAGGCATAGGAAATCCCACCATGACATCCTTAAGGGCTTCAGAGAGACCCTTTCTGAATATTGCTGCCAGCGCAGATTCATTCCATTGAGTGAGCACTGACCACTTTCTAAATTTCTGACAATATACCTCTATCTCATCCTGAGCCTGACAAAGAGCCAGCAAATTTTTTACTGCCTGATCTACTGAATTAGGCTCATCGTACAGCAACCCAAGCGCCAGGAAAAACGCATCGATATTACTCAATGCAGGATCTCCTGACGCAAGAGAAAACGCCCAGTCCTGAGGGTCGCCGCGCAAAAAAGAAATGACGATCCTAACCTGTTGAATTGGGTCACCAGAAGAGCGAGGTTTCAAAGCCAGAAATAGTTTACAATTATTTTTGAAACTCAGAAATTTAGTTCTATCTCCAAAAAACAAATCTGGAATAGGAATTCTCGGTTCAAGCAAAGAATTCTGGACCACAAAATCTTGAATATTTTGAACTCTTGCCGTGAGCTGATCCACACATGAAGACAGACCTTTAATGTCCATTGCTACACCTGTGTCCTGAACCACCCAAATGTCTAGGGGGAAAAAAAGACAAAACACAGTGCAAAGAAAAAAAAATGGTCTCAGAACTTCTTTTTTCCCTCTATTGAGAATCATTAGCACTTTTGGCTTCCTGTACTGTTATGAAAGGCAATTCAGAATCACAATGGACATGGAGGTCAGAGCACATACAGTGAACTGACAATAACCCAAAATAATAGAACGAGCTCTGAGACGTGGGAACTCTGCAGACCGCAATCCCTAAGCCTATCAAACCACACTAAAGGTAGCCATGGAGCGCTCCTGACCAGAACCTAGGCGCCTCGTCACAGCCTGAGAAACTAGCTAATCCTGAAGATAGAAAAATAAGCCTACCTTGCCTCAGAGAAATTCCCCAAAGGAAAAGGCAGCCCCCCACATATAATGACTGTGAGTAAGATGAAAACACAAACATAGAGATGAAACAGATTTAGCAAAGTGAGGCCCGACTAGCTGAACAGAACGAGGATAGGGAAGATAACTTTGCGGTCAGCACAAAAACCTATAAAAAACCACGCAGAGGGGACAAAAAGACCCTCCGCACCGACTAACGGTACGGAGGTGGTCCCTCTGCGTCTCAGAGCTTCCAGCAGGCGAGAAAAACAAATAAAGCAAGCTGGACAGAAAAATAGCAACAAAATAACATAAGCAAAACTTAGCTTTGCAGAGCAGCAGGCCACAGGAATGATCCAGGGAAAAAACAAGTCCCACACTGAAACATTGACAGGAAGCATAGATCAAAGCATCAGGTGGAGTTAAGTAGAGAAAAAGCTAACGAGCTCACCAGATCACCTGAGGGAGGAAACTCAGAAGCTGCAGTACCACTTTCCTCCATAAACGGAAGATCCCAGAGAGAATCAGCCGAAGTACCACTTGTGACCACAGGAGTGAACTCTGCCACAGAATTCACAACAAGTTAGTGTCCGAGGCTAAACGCCGAACACATATTTCTCCCGGAAGTCCGTTCCAATGTTCGGAGTTCTCGGGGAAGTCCGCGAGGAGCAAGAGAATATTTTCCAACTCAAAAGTTCGGGTTCCCATTATTTTCAAAGGGGTTTGGGTTCTGGTGCACGTTCAGGCACAGTTCTGGTACCCAAACTGAACTTTGGAATAGAGAACTCGAACTTCCCCGGGTCCGCTTATTGCTAAATATTAGGTGTTAGGCCACCAATGCAAGAGTTATGTGAAAATGGAAAACATTTTGGAAAAAAAAAAGAGAAATTTGATCAAATTATTTGGGGGATTTTTTTTTTATGTCTGAAAAAATAGTGACTATTCAGAACAAAATAGCTGGATTAATGTATGAAGCACAGCAATGAAGCAAAGTTTATAAACAGTGTATAAACAGCAGGGGGAGATGAATTGGTCCGAGATAGTTTAATTTAATGCATATCACTAATTTAATTAAACTGTACTTGGAGTTAGAGAAACAAAATCAGAAAAAATTCTGTACCTGCGTTTTTGTTAAAAACGCTGAAAAAACTGTTTGCAGTTTTTTTGCTTTCTATGAGTGAAACCCCCTCCCAAAAATGCTACAAAAATGCTGAAAGAAGTGACAAGCTGCAGTTTTTAAAAATTCTGCAGTTTTCCAATTCAGTCAGGTTTTATGTGCAGATTTTCCCCATTTTTCTGCATCAGATGCGAAAAATCTGCAGGTAAAGTGCACATCCATTTTTAGCGCATTTCTGTGGTGGAAAAGCATAAAAGACACATGTATTCTGCACTTGATTCAGTAAAATAAAATTTTGTCAAAGTCAAATACCAGGAAGCATCAAAATTAAAGCAGCTTTGTTTAACCCCTTCACCCAGCAGCCAATTTCTGTTTTTGTGTTTCTGGTTTTTCCTCCCCTTCTTCCCAGAGGACTCTCAATTCTAAATATTTTTCTATCTACTGGCTAACACGGTACAAAGATCAATTAAATATTTTCTGTATTTTCACTATGAAAAAGAAGCAACACGGCACCCGTACTAATAATCAGTATAGGTGCTCAAGTAGGGTATCCAGCCCAGGAGGCCTATTGGATATTTACATTACAGACATTAGAACCTAAAGGACTCAGTAGGGACTACCCTACCTCGAGTTTTCTGTGAAGAATGTTTTCTTACAGCATATACTAATGGTTTATATTGTCTCCTATGAAGATTGTATATTCAAGGATGGTGTGTCCTACCTCTGTTTTTGACTACTTAATGGAAGAATAATTTTTGTTTCGAATGCGCAATATGTTACGTAGCTTTATTTAACTGTATGTGTGTTTCCTGTAATGACCGACATTAATTGTATTGCTCCTTTATTTTTCTTTAGAACCGTTGATCTTCACCCTGTCTCACAACACTTACTTCACTGCTCACTCTGGTATAGTATGTTGCTGCATTCCGAATCTAAGACTGGCTATGTTTAACCATTCCTTCCTTCCCTACAGAAATTGTATTTTCCTATATTGGATTATAACCCAAACTTTCGAGGGTTAAATCTAACCGGAGGGTCCATTATACTATAATTTATATTGCAGCATAACATTTCCCTACCATTGGATTAGGGTCCATACTATCTAGGGTTAGAACTGACCTGGACATTCATTATAATATGGTTCCCATTAAAATATAAATAAAATAATCCCCGCAGCCAAAAGGTCCTAATATCTCCTAGCTGTGTCCAGCACTATTTTGCACACAGTGCTGGCCCGGATCTTCTTTCACGCTGCAATGGTGATATTAACCTCTTCTTATTCCCCTTATCTCCCAGGCCAGTTGAATAATCCAGTTGGAACCAACACTGACCCCATACACGCCTTACCTACTATACCAGGTCTCTACGGACTACCTTTTTCTATGTTCATTGTATCACTGGTATCCTTTTTCACCATAGCATTCATTGTTTTATCTCCGTCTGTATAATTCTGTTTTTATACAATTTTGTCTCTTTGACGATAATCCAGCTCTAGCCTCCAGCACACTGAGTACTGCTTGTGCCTCACCTCATTTGGGAGCTTTTTTTGCGACTATTTTCTCTACTCTTCGAATGAGACACTACATTTTCTCCTGTGTTTTATATTTTGTTTTTTACTTTATTTTCCATGGACTGATATGTGCTTAGTTGTTTTGATATTTTATTTTCCTTTTTTTGTGTGATGATTCACTTATGTATATCGTTTCGATTTTTTTTTCATACCAGTAAAATTGTTCTGATGAAGGTCCGTATGTGGAACGAAAACGTTCAAACTTATATCTTTGTGGATGCACTTTAAAGGATCTTCTTCTTTACACCATTCTTCTTGAGTGCCAAGTTTTTTCTGATTTTGCATTTTCACTATGTCAGTAACGCAGAATCTTACAGTTCCAGCAAAGTGGATGGGACTTATAGAAACCTCCTGCCCACTGGGATTTTTTACTCAGTGTAAACTGACCTGCAGTGCATGTTTAAAATCCGCAACATATCAATTTTTCTTGAATTATATGTACAGATTTTCTCTGTAGACTTGTACTAGAAGCAGAAAATCTCCAGGTAAAAAATGCACTTACTTTTGAGTGCGTTTCCGCTGCGGAAACGCATGTGATCTGCACATGATAATAGAAATAAAGTTTTGTCAAAGCCAAATACCAGGAAGCATCAAAAACAAAACAGCTTTGTTTAAAGCATGACATAGCGAAAAGAGACCTAAAAAAATGCAGCGTCAAAACTGCATGTAAAAAAGCGCAGTAAAATATGCAATGAAAAAACTAAGGGCTCATTGCCACCTGTGATGAAATCGTACGAATGCAATGGGTGCAAGAAAACACAAACCATGCAAGTGCTGTCCGATTTTTACACATTGATCTCCTTGGAAAAGCTGGCAATTCATGTGCCGCGTACAGTAAAATCACAGAGTGACAGGTTAGAATAGAATAGACAGAATAGAGATATACACATAGAATACATAGATATGTAGATGTCAGTTACACACACACATATAAATATATATGTATATATATATACTAGCTATTGAACCCGTTCTACACCCGGGTGGCGAGCATTTATATTGGTATATGGTCTCCATCCTGGTATGTGCTGCTCCATCCTGCGTCCCCATCCTGTCATGTGCTGCTCCATCCTACGCCCCCATCCTGTCATGTGCTGCTCCATCCTGCGCCCCCATTCTGTCATGTGCTGTTCCCATCCTGCGCCCCCGTTCTGTCATGTGTTGCTCCCATCCTGCGCCTCCATTCTGTCATTTGCTGCTCCCATCCTGCGTCCCCATCCTGCCATGTGCTGCTCCCATCCTGCGTCCCCATCCTGTCATGTGCTGCTCCCATCCTGCGCCCCCGTTCTGTCATGTGCTGCTCCCATCCTGCGCCTCCATTCTGTCATTTGCTGCTCCCATCCTGCGCCCCCGTTCTGTCATGTGCTGCTCCCATCCTGCGCCTCCATTCTGTCATTTGCTGCTCCCATCCTGCGCCCCCATGCTGTCATGTGCTGCTCCCATCCTGCGCCCTCATCCTGTCATGTGCTGCTCCCATCCTGCGCCCCCATCCTGTCATGTGCTGCTCCCATCCTGCGCCCTCATCCTGTCATGTGCTGCTCCCATCCTGCGCCCCCATCCTGTCATGTGGTGCTCCCATCCTGCGCCCCGTTCTGTCATGTGCTGCTCCCATCCTGCGCCCCCGTTCTGTCATGTGCTGCTCCCATCCTGCGCCTCCATTCTGTCATTTGCTGCTCCCATCCTGCGCCCCCGTTGTGTCATGTGCTGCTCCCATCCTGCGCCTCCATTCTGTCATTTGCTGCTCCCATCCTGCGCCCCCATGCTGTCATGTGCTGCTCCCATCCTGCGCCCCCATCCTGTCATGTGCTGCTCCCATCCTGCACCCCCATCCTGTCATGTGCTGCTCCCATCCTGCGCCCAGTTCTGTCATGTGCTGCTCCCATCCTGCGCCCCTGTTCTGTCATGTGCTGCTCCCATCCTGCACCACCGTTCTTTAATTTGCTGCTCCCATCCATGTGCCCCATATGCTGCTCCATAAAAAATGTGCAATCTGCATTTAAACAAAATTTGACAGGTGCATAAGTATGGGCACCCCACCAGAAAAGTGACATTAATATTTTGTAGATCCTCCTTTTGCAAAAATAACAGCCTCTAGTCGCTTCCTGTAGCTTTTAATGAGTTCCTGGATCCTGGATGAAGGAATTTTTGACCATTCATCTTTACAAAACAATTCCAGTTCAGTTAAGTTTGATGGTCGCCGAGCATGGACAGCCCTCTTCAAATGATCCCACAGATGTTCAATGATATTCAGGTCTGGGGACTGGGATGGCCATTCCAGAACAGTGTATTTGTTCCTCTGCATGAATGCCTGAGTAGATTTGGAGCGGTGTTTTGGATCATTGTTTTGCTGAAAGATCCATCCCCTGCGTAACTTCAACTTTATCACTGATTCATGAACATTATTGTCAAGAATCTGCTGATACTGAGAGGAATCCATGCTTCCCTCAACTTCAACAAGATTTCCGGTGCCGGCATTGGCCACACAGCCCCAAAGCATGATGGAACCTCCACCAAATTTTACTGTGGGTAGCTAAGTGTTTTTCTTGGAATGCTGTGTTTTTTGGCCGCCATGCATAACGCCTTTTTGTATGACCAAACAACTCAATCTTGGTTTCATCAGTCCACAGGACCTTCTTCCAAAAATAAATTGGCTTCTCCAAATGTGCTTTTCATACCTCAGCCGACTCTGTTTGTGGCGTGCTTGCAGAAACGACTATTTTTGCATCACTCTCCCATACAGCTTCTCCTTGTGCAAAGTGTGTTGCATAGTTCACCGATGCACACTGACACCATCTGCAGCAAGTTGATGCTGCAGCTCTCTGGAGGTGGTCTGAGGATTGTCCTTGACTGATCTCACCATTCTTCTTCTCTGCCTTTCTGATGTTTTTCTTGGCCTGCCACTTCTGGCCTTAACAAGAACTGTACCTGTGTTCTTCCATTTCCTTACTATGTTCCTCACAGTGGAAATTGACAGGTTAAATCTCTGAGACAGCTTTTTGTATCCTTCCCCTGAACAACTATGTTGAATAATCTTTGTTTTCAGATTATTAGACAGTTGTTTTGAGGAGCCCATGATGCCACTCTTCGGAGGAGATTCAAACAGAACAACTTGCAACTTTAAGTAGCTTTTCTCATGATTGCATACACCTGGCTATGAAGTTCAAATCTCAATGAGGTTAGAAAACCAAAAAAGTGCTTTAGTAAGTCAGTAAAAAGTAGGTAGGAATATTTTAAACAAGAAAATAATAAGGGTTCCCATACTTATGCACCTGTCAAATTTTGTTTAAATGCAGATTGCACATTTTCTGTTAGTACAATAAACCTCATTTCAAGGCAGAAACATTACTGTGTCCAACAGTTATTAGATATATGAAACTGAAATACCTGTTGCAAAAAAAAACAATTTTTATAAAACATTAAGCTTAAGATTAATAGGGGTGCCCAAACTTTTTCATATAACTGTATATATATATAAATATGTGTGTGTGTGTTTTGAAGAATATTTCCTTTAAAAACGGTGTGTAGATGACATTGAGGATTGCTCTATGTAAATGCTCATGTTAAAATCACATTGCAGTCTGATAGCAATCACACTGCATTCGGATGTAAATCGGATGCTGGATGTGAAAATTCGACTGTACTCCCATGAAAAACGCATGACACTTGCATTACACTCGTCCGATTTTGCAGGAACAAAATCGGACCAATTTTAAAATCGCTACTGTGACTCCAGCCTAATTTAAATAATCTGCAGCATCAAAAACTCATCACCAGAAAGTAGCCTAAAGCCGATAATGTCTGTAAAACGCTGTGGAATTAATGGCTCTATATAAGTGAGTAAAATAAATAAATAAAGCCCCTGCTGCATGTATTTAGATGCGTTGTGACAGGAGTACATTACTGCACTAGATGTGAAACATAATATTACAGAACACACAAAAATATCTACCTAAGTCTGCATCTATTGTTGCATTTCTTGGTGTTTTTTTATACATTTTTTAAAGCATTTTCTAATGCCATTGAACCCACTATTCCTTATCTGTCTACTCTATTTAGGATCAACTCCTGTTTTTAGCTGCAACAATGCATCTAAAACTACACCCTTCACTGATATGTGAGCCACGCCTCAGGGCCTTTGCACACCTTGCTCTTCTGGATGAATGGGCAAAAAAATCCAAGATACATGGTGTATAATCTTGTAGAAAGCCTTCAGAGAAGAGTGGAAGCTGTGATGGCTGCAGAGGGAGGATCATCTCCATAGGCCTATGGACTAATGGGATGTCACAAATGTTTGAGAGATGAAAAATTAGCATCATGTGCTGTAATGGAGGATGATTCACTGATTTTTCAAGGCGGTGGTCAAGTAATACTGGCAAAACCGGCTACATATGTGAAATTCATTCCTAATTATCCAAAACTGAAACCTATGAAAGCTTAAAACATAACCCTCACTCGTCCATTGCTTCAATATTATTCCATACTGTTAAAAATACACAGAAGAAAAGGTTATTTATGCCAAAATCGTCACGTTGTTGATGAATAAAAACCCTATAATACCTTTTTTTATATTTTACTGAACATACATAAATCTTTACAGAATCCACCTGGTAGACACATAGTTTCATCAATGGACTCCATACTATCTGCTCCATCCATCCTACTGTAAAAAGTATGAACACTGCTTAAAATGTTTACAAAATCTGCCCCCTCCTTTTTATTGGCTACCGCTCAATTTTATAAAAAGAAAATCTGAAACATTATTAGCAACATTGAATGTATGCAGTTTATATACGGTACCTCAATTGAACATCTAAAGGACATAAAACCAATTAAGTAGCTATGAAACAATAGTAATTACTGATACTGATAAAAAAATTATTTAAGTTTTTAAAATTAGTGTTAAAAGAGAATTATTTAATGTTTCAGTACATATTTTATAAACAAAGGTGCGGAACTGCAATGGGCACAAATATCACTCCTCCATACGCAAACACATATGGCTGGATTGTAAAGGAATTTATATACTGTAATATAATATTTCAAAACCATTGTACTTTTTGATGCTATTTCATTGATGATATTTTCAGCATATGGAGGTGCAACCCTGGAGGTTAGGACCCTACAGTACATCAATCCAATCTACTGATTTATTTGTGAAATAAACATATAGGAACAATTTATAAATTTTCTCTAGTAATTATCCACTGCATCTAGAAAGGTCTCTACCATATTTACAATTTCAAAAAGTTTGCAGAATTGTGACAAACCTGATTAGCTTAAAAAAAAAAATTAAATAAAATGATTATAAAATTTAAAAATCAGGGCTATCCCGGAAAACTCTTAAAACAAGAGAAAAATTAAGAAATCCAACTGAGAAATATAAAGAGAAAACAAATAGAAATAAATATCACCCATGGTCTTATGTGATACAAAAAAAAATTAAAAACCAGTAGAATGTACTGTCACGATCATATCCTAACATTAGCAAATTCCAACTCACACCTTTAATCTGTTATCGCAGATCTGGTCACATTGGCATATGTAAACATGGTGAAGGAGTAAGAGTTAGGAGTTAGAATATTAACATGTTAGAATATTAACATGAAAGGTTGGTCTAGAGATCTGGTCTCCAAGCTAAGCCTATAAAGTGGGCCCTCAACAAAGAAAGTTGTTCACAGATTGAGGGCAGCCAAGCTGAATTGATCCATTTCATTTCCCCGCCCCCCCAGGGAACAGAATAACAGACTGCAAAGTTTAGATATTTCTGTAAGTTTCTCCCTTTTATTTTATAACGGTTTTGCATATTTGTATGTTACTTTTTATTTCCATATTTTTATATCCTTTTATTGTAAGCACTGTACCTTTTCTATTAAAGCTTAAAACTTTAATAAGTTTGGACCTTGTACACTCTAAAAGAATCCATAGCCCTAGAGTGTGTGATCCTAGTGATCGGCAGACAGTAGTAGCAGTAGTTCCGTGACTATACTCCCATGTGTTCAGTGAGTGGTGGCAGTGTGTGTGAAGCAGGGTGTGTGGTCTGTGTCAGGGTGGGATTTATGCCCCCATTGCAGCATATGACACAGGTTAAATGCTGGATTGTGTGAGAGGAGATAGATTAATCCTTGCAGACGTAACCCTTAGTCACGTGCTGAAAACTCCTAACTCTAAGAAATACCTAGAGATGGTGAAAATCTTAGGAAACACTATTAGCAGACTGACAAGAGAGACTTTAATATTTAAAAGGAATTTATTACTTTGAAAATTGATACTTACCTGCAGATGTAGAGATAATCTGCAGGTAAATAGTGTTACCACAATGCTTTACCACTAGTGATGAGCGAATATACTCATTACTCAAGATTTCTCGAGCATGCTCGGGGGTCCTCCGAGTATTTTTTAGTGCTCGGAGTTTTAGTTTTTAGCGCTGCAGCTGAATGATTTACATCTGTTAGCCAGCATAAGTACATGTTGGGAAACCCTAGCAACCAGGCAACCCCCACATGTACTTATGTTGGCTTACGGATGTAAATCATTCAGCTGTGGCGCTAAAAACTAAAACTCCGAGCACTAAAAAATACTCGGAGGACAACCGAGCATGCTCGAGAAATCTCGAGTAACGAGTATATTCGCTCATCACTATTTACCACCTTACTAAAAGTGTGGCTACTGGAAGAAAATTAACTTGTAAGAGCCGCTGTCTTTCAGTCATAGCCCCGTACACAAATTGATTACAGTCACTACTCACTATATTGTGAGCGGCGGCTGTAAGCATGCCCCAGCACTTTGACAGCTCACTCTTCACAGATGCCCTGCACAGCTGGCTGTTATCCCTCATAGTGCCAGGGTACAGCTGCCACTACAGTATAGTGAGCTTTGACCGTAATCCCTTTGTGCATGCCCCTATGATTGAATGCTGATGGCTCCCATGAGAAATAAAGCTAATTTTCTCCAGGTAGCAGCACTTTCAGTAAGGCGGCTGGACAACATTGTAATTATAATAGCCAGTAGATTAACCCTATATCTGCACGTAAATAGCATTATCCGAGGTGACAGGTTTCCTTTAAAAATAAAAATGTCTACCCTAATCCTGTGTTCTCCAATAAGGATCCTCCTCTATATTAACTAAACTGTCCCCATTCCAAAACGCTTCATGTGTACATTGCTCAAAAGTTTACATACCCTGGTATAAAAATAAAGATTATAAAAATAAAGATTATTAGAATTTTTGCTTTCTTGGCCTTTTTTCAGAGAATATGAATGACAACACCAAAACTTTTTCTCCCCTCATGGTTAGTGGTTGGGTGAAGCTATTCATTGTCAAACTACTGTGTTTTCTCTTTCTAAATCATAATGACAACCCAAAACATCAAAATGACCCTGATCCAAAGTTCACATACCCCATTTCTTAATACCTTTTATTGCCCCCTCTAACATCAATGACAGCTTGAAGTCTTTTGTGGTAGATGTAGATGAGGTTCTTTATTTTTTAGATGGTAAAGCTGCCCACTCTTCTTGGCAAAAAGCCTCCAGTTCCTGTAAATTCTTGGGCTGTCTAGTATGAACTGCTTGCTTGAGATCTCCCCAGAGTGGCTCAATGATATCGAGGTCAGGAGACTGAGATGGCCACTCCAGAACCTTCACTTTGTTCTGCTGTAGCCAATGACAGGTCGACTTCGCCTTGTGTTTTGGATCATTGTCATGTTGGAACATCCAAGTACATCCCATGGCAGCTTCCGGGCTGATAAGTGCAACTTTGCCTCCAGTATTTGCTGATAACGTGCTGCATTCATTTTTCCTTCAACTTTGACCAAGTTTCCTGTGCCTTTGTAGCTCACAAATCCCCAAAACATCAGCGATCCACCTCTGTGCTTTACAGTAAGAATGGTGTTCCTTTCATTATAAGCCTTGTTGACCTCTCTCCAAATGTAACGTTTCTGGTTGTGGCCAAAAAATTCAATTTTGGTCTCATCACTCCAAATTACCTTGTTCTAGAAGTTTTAAGGCTTCTCTCTGTGCTGTTTTGTGTATTTTAGGCTAAATACTTTGTGGCATTATTATTATTATTATTATTATTATATATAGCACCATTAATTTAATGGTGCTGTACATGAGAAAGAGGTTACGTACAAAGTTATAGATATCGTTTACAGTAAACAAATTTACAATGACAGACTGGTACAGAGGGGAGAGGACCCTGTCCTTGCGGACTTACATTCTACGGGCATTTGCGCAGTAATGGCTTTCTTCTGGCGACTTGACCATGCAGCCCATTTTTCTTCAAGTGCCTCCTTATTGTGCATCTTTAAACAGCCACACCGCTAGTTTTCAGAGAGTACTTTATTTCACCTGATGTTATTTGTGGGTTTTCCTTTGCATCCTGAACAATTTTTCTAGCAGTTGTGTATGACATTTTTTTTGGTCTACCTGACCATGGTTTTGTTTCTACAGAGTCCCTGATATTCCATTTGTTAATCACAGTTTGAGTGCTGCTGACTGGCATTATCAATTCCTTGGATATATTTTTGTATCCATTTCTTGTTTTTTACAGTTCAACTACCTTTTCCCATCGATCCGTTGACAATTCTTTTGTTTTCTCCATGACAATTCAGAAACGTCAGTGGCTGGATGAAAGATGCAAGAGTCTGTCTGGATCCCCCTGACCATAGAAATAATCAGAAATCAATGAAAAAATCTCTCACAATTTTCTTGGTGTTTTTATAAAGGGGATTGACTAACTATGAAAGTTTATGTAGCCAAATGGAAAGAGTTAAAGTAATGTTCATCCTTTAGTTCCTTTGTGAGGCCGATTGTGTAGAAAACAAATTTACCAATGTCTGCAATATTCTGCTCTAAGCACCACTCCGAGCCTTATCAGCATCACTCCAATATGGCTCCTCTTCCCTTCTGAGCTTTGAACTGTGCCTCAAAAGTTATATTTCCCCACATATGGGGTATCGGCGTACTCAGGAGAAATTGCACAACAAACTGTATTGTGCAATTTCTCCTGTTACCCTTATGAAAATGCAAACTTTAGGGATAAAATATCAAATAGCAAAGTGTGATTTTATTTTTTTTCACAGCTCAACATTATAAACTTCTGTGAGGCACCTTGGGTTTCAAGGTGCTCACCATGCATCAAAATATATTCCATGAGGGGTCTAGTTTCCAAAATAGGGTCACTTGTGGAGGGTTTCCACTCTCCAATGTTTAGGCACATCAGGGGCTCTCCACATCCACTAATAATTCCAGGAAATTTTACATTCAAAAAGTCAAATGCCGCTCCTTCCCTTCCGAGCCCTGCCATACACCCAAACAGTAGTTTTCCTCTCATATTGGGTATCGGCGTACTTAGGAGAAATTGCACAACAAATTGTATTGTGAAATTTCTCCTGTTACCCTTATGAAAATGCAATATTTTGTGCTAAAAACATATTTGTGGGGAAAATTAGATTTTTTTTATTTTTACGGCTCAACGTTATAAACTTCTGCTCACCACACAACTAGATCAGTTCCTTGATGGGTCTAATTTCCAATATGCTGTCACTTGTAGAGGATTTCCACTGTTTAGGCACATTAGGGGCTCTCCAAACGCGACATGGCGTCCGCCAATTTTTCCAACAAATTTTGCATTAAAAAAGTCAAATGGCGCTCCTTCTCTTACGAGCTCTGCCATGCACCCAAACAGTGGTTTTCTCCCTCATATGGGGTATCGGCATGCTCAGGAGAATTTACACATTTTTTTGGTCCATTTATTCCTGTTACCCTTGTCAAAATAAAAAAATTGGATCTGAAGTAAATTTTTTGGGAAAAAAGTTAAATGTTAATTTATTTTTTATTTTTTCAAAAAATTCATGTGAAGACCCTAGGGGGTTAATAACTTTGAATGTGGTTTTGAGCACCTTGAGGGGTGCAGTTTTTAGAATGGTGTCACTTTTGGGTATCTTCCATCATATAGACCCCTCAAAGTCTCCTGGAAAAATGAAAAAATGGCTGCCTAACTTTAAACCCTTATAACTTACTAATAAAAAAAATGCTTGTTCCAAAATTGTGCTGATGTAAAGTAGACATGTAAGAAATGTTATTTTTTAACTAATTTTCTGTGACATATCTCTGTGATATAAGGGCATGAAATACAAAGTTGGAAAATTGAGAAATTTTCAAAATTTTCACCAAATTTCCATTTTTTTCACAAATAAACACAAGTGGTACCGAAAGGAATTTTTCCACTATCATGAAGTATAATATGTTACAAAAAACAGTCTCAGAATCACCGGGATCTGTTGAAGGGTTCCAGAGTTATTACCTCATAAAGGGATAGTGGTCAGAATTGTACAAATTGGCCCGGTCATTAACGTGCAAACTGCCCTTGGGGGTAAAGGGGCTAAATTCGTATTTATTATAGTCTTCTATGTATCCATAAAAAATATTGTCTATCTATGATTTTTTGATAAGCTGTCCTGAAAAAAAATAAAAACCAAGTTGGCAACCTTATACCCTACTTGGTAGCAAAAATTAGTAAATTTCCTATTTATTTTGTTCACAAACAACACAATTCATTTTATAATAAAGACATAGAAGAACCAGGTGAAAATTCATAGTCTCGATCACAAAGAAAATAAAAACATTTTCTGTAAACCCCCACACACAAGGTTATTCAGTATCTGTTTCTGATAAATGCAGAGAAAAAGTGAAAGTTTACAATTGTAGAGGATTTTTCTTATCTGTGGAAAACTCAGACAAATCATGGCTGGGAGAAGTTCAGCTGTATTCTCAGTAGTATACTTATAAAACTAGCTAAAGATAGCCAGCCATTAAAGGAATTACATTTTTTTTAATCTAGTTTTTATGTTAAAGTATTTTTTTATTTCCCATATCACTATTTATAAAAAAAAAGAAGAAATGTTGAAAATTTCCCCCTGTCCACTAAGCACAATACCAGACTCATACTTCCTGTTCTAGGCAGAAGCATTTTCAACAGTCTCAGCTCCTGCTCTTCCCTGCACAATGACTTTGGAAGCATGCTCGGATAAAAACAACTAGGGTCTGAGTAGTCTATTGCTGCTAATCTTATATCTGAATGGTCTAATTGAAAGTGGTAAAATAGGAAGAATTTTTCTTTTATTAAATATAGTGATATGAAAAATAAAAGAAAAATCATCAAATTTAAAAACACATTTAAATTAAAAGCTGATTTAAACAATGGGTCACTTTCTTTTGAAAGAAACATTACATTGGACAATAGCTTGAAAAGTGTTTTGCTTAAAACTTTCAGCAAGATGGCTCCCGCCTACAACAAGCGATGTCTCAGTCATTTTGGAATTATTCCTTGGCTCAATGTATTACTAACTACTTAGAAAGAGATTGTTAGCACTAAATGACTGTTCAAAACAAGGCACAGCATTTTGTAGAGGACATAATCATAACTGATATCATACCTTAAAGAGGTTGTCTACTGGTCATCAATGTCTGATCGGCCGTGGCCCACTGATCAGCTGTTATCGGTGTCTGCGGCGGCCGCCGGCCAGAAGTGCTCACTTGCCTAACTGCTCTGTCTTCTGGTTATGGCCATTGCTTGGTACTGCCCATCCGCCCCCTTTTCAAATCAATAGGAAGCAGATGTTAGGTACCGTAAAGCCACTATCAGAAGACTGAGCAGTTTGGCAAGTGAGTACACTCATTCGGCAGCTGCCGCTACAGACACCGCTGATCGTCGAGGGTACCGGGTATCGGACCCCGGCCGATCAGACTTTGATCAATGTAAAAGTAGTGGACAACCTCTTTAAAGGTGTTGTCCACTACTAGGACAACATCCTCTTAAACTAAATGTTCAGCCCGATAAAATAATAAAGCTTATACTCACCTCCCATGCTGGCTCTATTCCAGTAGTGTCAGCACTCACTGTCCTAAGGCTGTGATGCAGTGGAATGATATGTGATGCTGGGCGCTCAATCAGTGCTGGCTTCAGACAAACTTAACATGAAGAAGTCCGAGATGAGCTGTAGCCATGGCTTCCTCTTCATGTTCAGTTCGTACGAAGGCAGAGACAGTGACGCCAGCACTGTTTGGATGCCGACGTCACATGTTAGAACCCCGCATCACCGCTTCGGGGGCAACAATTGCCAACACCACAGGAACGGCGCCGACACAGGAGGTGAGTATAGGCTTTATTATTTCAGTGGGGCTGAACATTTAGTTTAAGAAGAGGTTATCTTAGTAGTGGATGATGAGTATTCAGTGAGTTTTAATGAGTTTTTGATGTTCAATAAAATGGACAGTGGTGCAACGTATCAAGGCCCTTTCCTGCAGCGAATAAAAACAACCACCACACAGATTGTCACAAAATTCACTATCTGACAAAAAGAAATATATTCGCGCTGAAAAGTTGCAGGCACAAATGGGTAGTTTGATCAAATATTATATTCAAATGTGTGCAGTATCACATCAGGGTCTGGTCAGCTTGGCAAATATGGCCTGCAGGTATTACCTGTATTCAGTGCAATAAGCACACTAGCAGTGATGTTCTTTATAAAATCAAGATTGCAATAATATTTGTGTTTCTTACCATTTAGAAAAATGGCTGATCTTGTCCAGGATGTCCAGATTGTCCTGGTTCAGGTAAGATAAGACTGCAGATTCTGTAGTGTGTAGTACAATATCGGAGAGCTGCCCTGGCCGGCGGTAGCTGCTCCGTCAGTAGCTTCCAGTAGACGGCAGGGTTTACCTGAATACAGGTAATACCTGCAAGCCAAATATGCCAAGCTGACCAGACCCTGATGTGTACTACACAATTTTAATTTTTTTTTTACTCAAACTACCCATTTGTGTTTGCAACTTTTCAGCTCGAATATATTTCTTTTTGACAGATAGTGAGTTTTTGATGCTGCAGATTTTCTGCAGTATTCCTGCACCTATTATTAATATGTACAAGGCCATAACCTTGTGCACACATTTACATATGATCCACCTAGGAAGCCTACACAAAACGTGCATCGAGCTCTGTGGGTCACATAAGGACAGATTGAGAATGGGTAAGCATTTGCACACATGAATATGAACTGCACAGTTTTAGTACTGTACAGTCAGTACTCCTAAGGATGATCTATAACATTATAATGCTGCATTAGCTTATGGTATTGTTCTGTTGTTATTATTATTATTATTATTCTGTTATTATCTGCTATTATTTATTACTCTTTTTTTTTAATTTTTTTGTTGCCCCTCTAAACTTATGTCCAAAATTATGCCCACTTCTATCTGAGCCTTCACCCACCTCTACTCTGAAAATTGTATTGTGTAATTTTGCTATATAAAAAGTGACATGTTTTTTGACTTATGTGATATAAGGACATATGAATGAAATTGTAAGGCTGGAGAGAACTAAAGTGCAAATAAGGTCTTAAATGGTAAAGTGATCATCTGATAGGATTGTGAAAATCACGACTTCTACAGAAGCATGTAGAGGATGCTGCAGGACCACCAAGGAGACAAGTTGCAATAAATGAGGAATATGGTGTTTCAGAGTCCACGCTGCCCGAGGTACAATCACAAAAATGTGAAGCATGAATGCAGTTTATTATGTCAACGCGTTTCAAGATTTTCAAACCTCTTCTTCAAGTCCAAATGACAATGAACTTTGTGTGTAATTGTACATGGGGCAGCGCGAACTCTGAACCACCGTAGTCCTCATTTATTGCACTATAAGGAGAAATGATTTTTTTTGTAGGAAGCTTGCTTTGGGCTGGAGGTTTTTCTTGTAGATATCGCAATTATTATTTGAGGCCTATGGCTACTTACTTTCCTAAAATTATTTTCCATGTTTGGATATTTATTTTAATCTTCCTACACATATTAAGTTACTTGTGTTTTTTCGAATGCGTTTTTGACACTGTGATTTTTGTCTCTTATTGACGTATCATGTTTTAAAAAACGATGCTTCATTTTTAAAACTTACAGGTATTTAGCTTTGAATTTTTTTCCATAATATTCATGTGCGGATTACATATGTTTCTAGCGCATTTATGCGGTGGAAACGTACTACAAGTGCATGTGTTTTTTACCTGCAGATTTTCTACATATAATGGAAGTCCATACAGAAATTCTGCAAAAAACTCAGCATACCCGCATGAGAAATTGACATGTTGCTGATTTCATACAAACACCGCAGGTCAGTTTACACTGAGTAAAAGAAAAGGACATCCACTGTGCTAGAACTGTAAGATGCTGTTTTTTTTTATAAAAGTATGCAGCGTCAAAAACTGACCAAAAACTCATTGTGGGAACTTGTAATCACACTAAACGTATGAAAAATCGGTCTGAGTCTCCCTGCCGAGATTCACACAACTGTAATGGAATTGTCATGCAAGTACAATCCGATTTTCACACCTAGCATCCGATTTGCATCCGATTGCAATGCGGTTTTTAACATGAGCTTTTACATACAGTAATTCTCTATGTCATTTACACATCATTTTCAAAGGAAATATTCGTCAAAACACACACATATAGAGATAGATAAAATAAAAGCCAGCAATTCATGTGCCGCGTACAGTAAAATCACAGAGTGACAAGTTAGAATAGATAGAATACATATATACACATAGAATACAAAAATATATAGATGTCAGTGACACACACACACACACATATATGTATATACACTGCTCAAAAAATAAAGGGAACACTTAAACAACAGAATATAACTCCAAGTAAATCAAACGTCTGTGAAATCAAACTGTCCACTGTCCACAACACTGATTGACAATCAATTTCAGATGTTTTGGTGCAAATGAAGTAGACAACAGATGGAAATTATTGGCAATTATCAAGACACCCTCAATAAAGGAGTGGTTCTGCAGGTGGGGACCACAGACCACATCTCAGTACCAATGCTTTCTGGCTGATGTTTTGGTCACTTTTGAATGTTGGTTGTGCTTTCACACTCGTGGTAGCATGGGACAGACTCTACAACCCACACAAGCAGGTCATGTAGTGCAGCTTATCCAGGATGGCACATCAATGCGAGCTGTGGCAAGAAGGTTTGCTGTGTCTGTCAGCGTAGTGTTCAGAGGCTGGAAGCGCTACCAGGAGACAGGCCAGTACACCAGGAGACGTGGAGGGGGCCGTAGGAGGGCAACAACCCAGCAGCAGGACCACTACCTCAGCCTTTGTGCAAGGAGGAACAGGAGGAGCACTGCCAGAGCCCTGCAAAATGACCTCCAGCAGGCCAGAAATGTGCATGTGTCTGCACAAACAGTTAGAAACCGACTCCATGAGGATGGTCTGAGTGCCCGACGTCCACAGATGGGGGTTGTCCTCACAGCCCAACACCGTGCATGACGCTTGGCATTTGTCACTGAACAGGATTGGCAAATTCGCCACTGGCATCCTTTGGTCTTCACAGATAAAAGCAGGTTCACACTGAGCACATGTGACAGATGTGACAGAGTTTGGAGATGCCATGGAGAGCGATCTGCTGCCTGCAACATCCTTCAGCATGACCGGTTTGGCAGTGGGTCAGTAATGGTGTGGGGTGGCATTCCTTTGGAGGGCCGCACAGTCCTCCATGTGCTCACCAGATTTAGCCTGACTGCCATTAGGTACCGAGATGAGATCCTGAGACCCCTTGTGAAACCATATGCTCGTGCGGTTGGCCCTGGGTTCCTCCTAATGCAAGACAATGCCAGACCTCATGTGGCTGGCGTGTGTCAGCAGTTTCTGCAAGATGAAGGCATTGAAGCTATGGACTGGTCCGCCCATTCCCCAGACCTGAATCCGATTGAGCACATCTGGGACATCATGTCTCGCACCATCCACCAACGTTACGTTGCACCACAGACTGTCCACGAGTTGGTGGATGCTTTAGTCCAGATCTGGGAGATCCCTCAGGAGACCATCTGCTGCCTCATCAGGAGCATGCCCAGATGTTGTAGGGAGGTCATAAAGGCACGTGGAGGCCACACACACTACTGAGCATCATTTCCTTGTCTTCAGGCATTTCCATCGAAGTTGGATCAGCCTGTAACTTCATTTTCCACTTTGATTTTGAGCATCATTCCAACTCCAGACCTCCGTGGGATATTAGTTGTGATTTACGTTGATAATTTTTAGGTTTTATTGTTCTCAACACATTCCACTATGTAATGAATTAAGATTTACAACTGGAATATTTCATTCAGTGATATCTAGGATGTGGTATTTTAGTGTTCCCTTTATTTTTTTGAGCAGAGCATATTAAAAAATCTTATGTGTAGTTTCAACTTTATCTGGGCCTTGGTACTTTGATATGTTCTTTTATATACTTTGTTCACATTGCTAGGCCACTACAGGTTATTTTTAAGTTCTTCCATTATGTTGTAATATAGTATAGTAGAGTACACTATACAATGAAAACAATGGCTTCATTGATGAGCTGAAACGTAGCATGTATTTAAGGCTAAAGTAAAAAAAAGGTTTTTTCTTCCATCCCGGAGTGCTATTTTCATCTGTCTCTATTTGCTTATGAGGACTTGAATCAACCTTTTGGAATCTTTGCACGCACCCTGGCCGTAATTTCTACAGTACGGCTCCTTATTTTTTTTTTTTTTATAACATTATACATATATACTTACAGGTGCATCTCACAAAATTAGAATATCATCAAAACGTTAATTTATTTCAGTTCTTCAATACAAAAAGTGAAACTCATATATTTTATAGAGTCAAAGTGATCTATATGTATATGATATATATAATAGTGTACTGTGTTTGAGAATGCTCTCTGTTATCATCAGTACATTTTTTTCTGCAATGAAATTATAAACAGTATTTGCAAGATACTTTAGCAAAAACTAAAGAAGTCTAAATTAGTAAAAAAATAATAAAAGTAATCAATAACAGCTGGTATTCAGATATCAATAAATGATAAAATATTTAACATTGCTAACATAAATATCACAATTTCCCATGATGATTACTTGATTCCACTCTTTTAAATTTACCATATATCTATTTCTATATATCCCCTTAATAATCTATACTGTTGATCTTAAAGTAGTTTGTCATCATATGTTTGTTTGGTATTCAATAGGTGAAAGTTGTTAAAAGGTAAAGATTCCTCGATGAATACCTATTATTTCATTAAAATCATTTCTGGGGCAGCTGTGAGCTGGTGTTTATAGCCGGGGGGGGGGGGGGGGACAATATCCATGGTCCATTCCTAGGCTATGAATATCATCCCGCAGCTGTCTGCAAAGCCTTTTCTGGCTATTAATTATAGGGAGACCCGACATCATTTTTTGTGGGGGTCCCCCTATTTTAATAGCCAGTAAAGGCTAAATATACAGCTGCGGGCTGATATTCACAGCTTGGGAAGATCTATGGGTATTAACCCCTTCCCAGGCTATACACATCGGCCCCTAGTCACTTGCTTTCCCTCTCTGGTGCAGAAAATTGTGCGGGAGCCCACACCATTTTTTTAAAATTTTTTATAAATTAAACAGATATTGCGTTTAAGGCCAGGGTCACACTTGTGAGAAACTCGCACAAGTCTCTTGCATCAATACCGGGCACTGCCGCCGTCACTCGGGAGCGGAGCCTGCGGCTGCATGTATTTCTATGTAGCTGAATGCTCCGGTCCCGCTGGCAGCAGTGCTGGGTATTGAGGTGCGAGATTAGTGCGACTTTCTCGCAAATGTGTGACCCCGGCCTAACGCAGATTTTGTGTGTGTGTGTGTGTCTTTATTTAACTCTTTATGTACCATTTTATTATGTTTATTACTAAACATCGGGCTTGGCATTATCTATCTATCATCTATCTATAGATCTATCTATCGATATATCCATCTATCTATAGATATATCTATCTATTTATAGATGGATATATCTATAGATAGATGGATAGATCTATCTATAGATAGATCTATAGATAGCTCTATAGATAGATAATAGATAGATCTATAGATAGATAGATATATCTATAGATCGATCTATCTATCATCTATCTATATATCTATCTACCTATCTATTATCTATGTATCATCTATCTATCTATGTGTTTAAACATTATTCTTCAATGGAGTATGCAATTGAAGAGGTTGGACAAGAAATGACGTCACAATTCTTTTTTTTTTGTTCAATAATAGATCTTTATTGAGCTTTCAAAAACGTATACAAATCCGCATGAAAAAAATGCATGAAAATTTGCATAAAAAACGCATCAAATCTGCATGGATTTTTACCTGCGTTTTCTGCCAAGAGATGCAGAATCTGCGCAGAAAATTTCACAGACAAATCTGCAACGTGTGCACATACCCTTTGTGGTCATAGGAATGAGGAAAATCACTTCAGTGTCAGACCCCCTTCCAACACATACTTTATCTACCTTCGGTCTTCAGCTTGTGAGGAGAAATTTCGTCAGCAGCTTGATCTTGACCTATCACTAACAACTGGCATTTTCCCCTCAAGCTTTAAACATGCCTCAATCACACCTATCCTCAAAAAGCCCTCTCTTGACCCATCCTCTGTATCTAGCTATCGCCCTATATCACTTCTCCCCTTTGCCTCAAAACTACTGGAACAACATGTCCATCTTGAACTGTCCTCCCATCTATCTTCCTGCTCCTTCTTCGACCGCTTTCAATCAGGCTTCCGGTCACACCACTCCACTGAAACTGCCCTAACTAAGGTCACCAATGACCTATTAACCGCCAAGAGCAAGCGACACTACTCTATTTTCCTCCTCCTGGACCTGTCCTCTGCTTTGACACAGTGGACCATTCCCTGCTGCTGCAGACCCTCTCATCCCTTGGAATCACAGACTTGGCCCTATCCTGGATCTCGTCATACCTAACTGACCGTACATTCAGCGTCTCCCACTCACACACCACCTCCTCACCTCGCCCCCTATCTGTCGGAGTCCCGCAAGGTTCAGTTCTAGGACCCCTGCTCTTCTCCATTTACACCTTTGGCCTGGGACAGCTCATAGAATCTCACGGCTTTCAGTATCATCTCTATGCTGACGACACACAGATCTACATCTCTGGACCAGATATCACCTCCCTACTAACCAGAATCCCTCAATGTCTGTCCACTATTTCATCCTCCTTCTCTGCTAGATTTCTAAAACTTAACATGGACAAAACAGAATTCATCATCTTTCCCCCATCTCACATGACCTCCCCAACGAACCTAATCATTACAGTAAACGGCTGCCCTCTCTCCCCAGTCCCACAAGCCCGCTGTCTTGGGGTAATCCTTGACACTGATCTCTCTTTTAAACCACATATCCAAACCCTTTCCACTTCCTGCCGCCTCCAACTCAAAAATATTTCACGGATCCGCACATTCCTAAACCAAGAATCTGCAAAGACCCTAGTCCATGCCCTCATCATCTCCCGCCTTGACTACTGTAACCTCCTGCTCTGTGGCCTCCCCTCTAACAATCTTGCACCCCTCCAATCTATTCTAAACTCTGCTGCCCGACTAATCCACCTGTCCCCCCGCTATTTCCCGGCCTCTCCCTTCTGTCAATCCCTGCACTGGCTCCCCATCACCCAGAGACTCCAGTACAAAAGCCTAACCATGACATAGAAAGCCATCCACAACCTGTCTCCTCCATACATCTGCGACCTCGTCTACCGGTACTCTCCTGCACGCAACCTCCGATCCTCACAAGATCTCCTTCTCTACTCCCCTATTATCTCCTCTTCCCACAATCGCATACAAGATTTCTCTCGTGCATCCCCCCTACTCTGGAATTCTCTACCACAACATATCAGACTCTCGCCTACCATCGAAACCTTCAAAAAGAACCTGAAGACCCACCTCTTCCGACAAGCCTACAACCTGCAGTAACCACCGATTGACCAAACCGCTGCACGGCCAGCTCTACCCTACCTACTGTATCCTCACCCATCCCTTGTAGATTGTGAGCCCTCGCGGGCAGGGTCCTCTCTCCTCCTGTACCTGTTGTGACTTGTATTGTTCAAGATTATTGTACTTGTTTTATTATGTATACCCTCCTCACATGTAAAGCGCCATGGAATAAATGGCGCTATAATAATAAATAATAATAATAATAATCTTAGCACCTCATTTACATATAAGAAAACGTGGATTTCTGACTGACTTCCTTTGAGAGGCTAACGCCTTTTAATTAATCAGGCGAGGCGGAAAGTGGTGTGCGCCTTGTCACAAATCTTTGCGATTTGTAGCTTTAGGAATACTAGTGGGGATGCAACGCCCCATCACGCACCCGTCCCACCCCAGTTTCACATACTTTAAAGGACATTGGTGAAATCGGCATGAAAGTGCCAAAATTCGTGACTTTTTTGCACAGCTTCGAGTTGTGGAAAAATTTAGCAATTTTTTTTTAAAGCTTTTTACACTAGTTTTCTGGAATAAATTTTTAATGCATTTACACTAATAGATAATCGTAAACAACAGGATGATTGTTGTGTACCACTAGTTGTAAATAGATCCCTAAGGGTGCTTTCACATTATGTTTAAGCACCCTTTCGGTGGTCCCATCGAGGCTTACATCTAAACCCTCCCCAACAAGATTCGGACGTATGTGGCGACGGGACCATAGACTATGAAGGTGCTGACAAATCAAACGTGCGCTCTGCCGTGCATCATTTTTGGGCAGCGGAGGCTGCTAAATCTGGGTGTCCACCTCCAAATAGGCTTTTATGCCTGAAAATGATGCATGGCGGAACACTTGTTCGCTCCTTTGGCAACATTATAGTCTATGGCCTCATCGGCGCATATGTCAAAACCCCATTTTGCAGGGGGGTTTGGACATAGGCCCCGACAGGGCCACTGAACTGGTGCCTAAACACAGTGTGAAAGCTCCCTAACTGCCCTCATGAGTGTCACTGCAGGGGGACACTTTATTGTCAGCTTATTGTGAAGCAAACTATCCAACAAAGATTTTCCAAAGGGATGGCATTTTCTAAATATGTACTGTACATTCAGTTGTTGCATGCTAACATATGTAAAAACGTATGAACGGCATATTCTTTGCAATTTAAATAACTGTATATGTGTATGACAGATTAGTTCATAAAGGCTCTTTACTGTTCAAGATACAAGTTAACATGTACATAATTATAAAAACATGTGGATAGACACTACTGATACATGACTCCTGATAGTCCCTACCTACCCACATTTTGAACCCAAAGGGATGTGCAACAACCAAATGCCACCCAAATGCCTGCTTTTGGTTATCCTAAATGCCACCGCATACACAGGAATGATCTTACAAAAGCAGGATTATTGGCATGTATAAAGCCATACCCATGTGCACAGTGTTTGCCCTTAAAAAGCTGGATTCACACATGCAGATCGGGTGCAGTTTCTTTTAGTTGAAAGTAGGACTGGATCCGAAATGAAGAAAACGTAATCATTTGCATATGGAAAAAACGAGAAGCAGTGGAATGAAACTGAAAAGGAGAAGATACAGATTAGATGTAAGAAAAAACTTTTTGACAGTGAGGGTGATCAGTGAGTGGAACAGGATGCCACGAGAGGTGGTGAGTTCTCCTTCAATGGAAGTCTTCAAAAAGAGGCTGGACAGACATCTGAGATGGTTTAGTGAATCCTGCGTTGAACAGGGGGTTGGACACAATGACCCTGGAGGTCCCATCCAACTCTCACATTCTATTATTTTATGATTAATCAGTGTAGAATTACACTTCTCCTGTATTTCTCTCAAAACATTGCAAACCCCCACCTCCCTCCCCAGCAAATTTGAGTCTAGCCTTACATGGGAAAAACATGAATATTTGTAAAAAACAAAAATGTTATTTATTTTCATGGAACAAATGATGCAGATGAAAATTTCCATTGATAAGCGCGAACTAAACTACAATTTGGAAGGTTGTATGGCTGTTTGGGCTGGAAATGAATTAGAATCTGCTAGCATTTGACTTACTACTGACAGACAATGCTTATTGTGCTACTGGTGCTATTTTTACCAGCGTTATGAGAAGCAGCCTATTATTTTTCTCCATGCGTTTGATGTAACTTCAGTCACATGACTGGCTCGGAATTGTTCCATGAAGGAATGCAAAACAATCAGTGAGGGCAAAACATAAAGAAGACGCTGCTCTCGAGATAAGCAGTGCTGCCAGTTGGCACATTCATGTGAGCTCTGCACTATTTCCCAACAGCGAAATAACACGAACGCCCCACAAAATATAATTTAACAATATGATATTCACAGGTAGAGTCGGCCTGGGGTGCCAAGGGTGGACCAGTAACTAACGCCCACTTTTTAGCTACATGCGAATATGACTTTATCTTCAATCATTAATTCATTTAACAATGAACGAGTAGATTGTTAAATGAATAAGATTCTGCCTTTGTTTGTACATAGTCATTTAAGTATATTGTGCCAAGTACTGCTCATATAGTAACATAGCAACATAGTTAGTAAGGCCGAAAAAAGACATTTGTCCATCCAGTTCAGCCTGTATTCCATCATAATAAATCCCCAGATCTACGTCCTTCTACAGAACCTAATAATTGTATGATACAATATTGTTCTGCTCCAGGAAGACATCCAGGCCTCTCTTGAACCCCTCGACTGAGTTCGCCATCACCACCTCCTCAGGCAAGCAATTCCAGATTCTCACTGCCCTAACAGTAAAGAATCCTCTTCTATGTTGGTGGAAAAACCTTCTCTCCTCCAGACGCAAAGAATGCCCCCTTGTGCCCGTCACCTTCCTTGGTATAAACAGATCCTCAGCGAGATATTTGTATTGTCCCCTTATATACTTATACATGGTTATTAGATCGCCCCTCAGTCGTCTTTTTTCTAGACTAAATAATCCTAATTTCGCTAATCTATCTGGGTATTGTAGTTCCCCCATCCCCTTTATTAATTTTGTTGCCCTCCTTTGTACTCTCTCTAGTTCCATTATATCCTTCCTGAGCACCGGTGCCCAAAACTGGACACAGTACTCCATGTGCGGTCTAACTAGGGATTTGTACAGAGGCAGTATATAATAGAGTGGTGGCTCACTCCTCCACTCTAGAGTTCACAGGGCTCTATACGTTGTAAGACCACTTTCATATCACAATATTTTGGTGGGTAACAGAATTTTTGAAGGGAAACCGAGGACATTAGAAATTTATAGGGAGAGTTAATGGCAAAAAAGTATGCTAATTAACACTCTCTTAGAAAGAAACTATCTACTTGAGTTAGCTACCGTCTAAGTCAATGTCTGACCCTAATGAGCGACATTCCAACACTTGTATCATTATTTGTAAACAAAAACCAAGAGTGGAATCTACACAGAAAAAAAAAAAAGGAAGTGTTGTACCACTCCTAGTTTTGGCTTCCAAAAACTGATGAGAATCATAAGAATAGTTAGGGGTTCAGCACAGGAAAGTCAAAACATATTTTAGTGGGCCCCTAACCAAAGTTTACCAAACTACAGAGTCGTATCCTAATTATAGTGGGTGCAGTGGGCATCTTAGCAGATGACAATGCTAGTACTTGATAATACTAACTATACAAAGACCAAGACGGATATTACCGCCATAGAGTGACCGTAGAGTGGTAGATACCAGTCCTGCAGATCATACAAGTGATTACAGTTATACACAGCGGACAGAAAAAGTCTACACACTCCGGTAAAAAAGCCAGGCTATCGACGTGTATAAAAAATCCTACCAAGAAGAATAATTTCAGAACTATTTCTACCTTTAGTGTCTCCCATAATCTGCGCAATTCAGTTGAAAAAGAAATTGAACTCTTTTTGTGCGGAAAAGGAAAAATTGAGAACTAAAATAATGTAGTTACATAAATATGTACAACCTTAAACTAATACTTTGTTGAAGTTCACTTAACAGATTATATTGTGACACGTGCCACTGAAAAGTAATAATGTCCCCTGAATGACTTCTTGTCAATTAAAGGGGTCTAAAATGATAAGTCTGCAGTCATTCTGTATGATTGTAGACTTATGAATCCACCCCAGCGAAAGCACTATGTGCTACGAGGATTCGCCAGTTTTTGAACCGGGAACGGCGGTGCTGTATGCAATATGCATAATGCAGGCCAGAGGCCGACTAGTGGGAATGGCCTCGCTCCATTCACCCGTATTGAGTGAGGCCATGCCCACTAAACGATCGCACTCACTTGACGGCCGCATCACTAGACGGGACACGGACTTGCTCCATGCAAGTATATGGAACGAGGTTGTGCCTATTAGATGGGTTTTGCCTGGGAGAATGCATAACGCATACGTCACCACTGTTCCCGGCTCAGAAACTGGGAATCCTTGCAGCGCACAGTGTGTGCACTGGGGGAAATCATACCTCTGCAGTCACACAGAGAGACTGAAAATGTTTCATTTTAGACAAAACAACTTAATCCCAAAGGGATTATACATTAGGAATCGCCAGACCAGAGGGACCCAATCCCCGACGCGCGTTTCACAATGCTTCCTCAGGGGGCACGCGATCACTAATGTATAGGTATGTAACTACTAGCTGTATATGATGTTTAATGGTGCAGTTGCTCCTTTACGTGTTGTTATATGGTCTGATGCATTGACATAGTTGAGCCTTGGGTTGCAGTATATAATATACACAAGTGGTGTACCTAGTACTATTTATTACTCTTTCCTTCCCTACAACCTGATCTCCTATGTATCAAACCCACCCTTATCATTTACCATATTATTTTTTATATTTCTGTTTTGTATTTACCGTACATACATATATCTACATTTACAACTACATTTAATTAAGGTTGTTTATATGTATTGCTTTTCTCTATCATGAGATTGATTATATATGTTCCAACTGAATATCTTTAGCCTGTTGTTGTAGTGTCACTTAAGGATTTCTTCTTTTTTTTATCTTGTGATTTTACTATGCCTCAAAAAATCTTTCAATAATTTTTGAATAAAAAATTTCTGGAGTTTTTTGTGCATTGTACCATCCTGTAAGTTTATCCCTTTGGGATTAAGATGCTTTGTCTATCATTTTGTGAATTTCCACGATACAATTTATGGTTCAAATTTAAATATTGATGTTACATATAGACTTTTCAACTTAGACTGTTTTCCAAAGAGATAATATTCGTTAATAGAAAATGTATGCTACTTTGGCACTTATGTAAAACATAAGAATTAACAAAAAAGAAATACAGTAAATAAAAGTCATACAATGCCAATTATGCTGTAAAAAATAACATTTACACTTAACGCACTTTTCCAAAACTTTTTTAAAAAATGTATAGGTGGAAGGCATCTTTACAGGAGTAAAAATTACCCCTTACTTCTTAAGGGCCGCCTCTCCATTGGTCTTTGTTGGGGCTAGACGTGATGTTCTGATGACCAGCCACCTGATGTCAGTGATCGGCTGCAGCGTCAGGTGATGCCAGGTCAGCCTTTCTGCTCCCAGTGGAGACCACCGGAGTTACAGAGCTAGAGGATTTAATTGGTAAGTAAAGTGTCTTTCTTTTTTAATAATACCTTACACTTGTAAACTTTTTAAAAGTCATAGAAAAAATGGGGTATAGCTTTGGACTGGATTTACTTTCCCCAAATATCACTAATATGTATCTAAGGCCACATGCACCCATTGAGTATTTGGTGAGTTTTTTACTCCAGTACTTGAAAGCCAAAACCAGGAGTGGAACGGTCAGAGAAAAAAACATAATAGAAACATTTGCACCACTTCTGCATTTTTCACCCACTCCAGGTTTTGGCTTACTGGGCTAAAAAAACTCATCAAATACTGAATGTGTGCATGTGGCCTAACATTTGTCATCAACGTCTTGAGAATTTCCGTAGAGCAAAACAATTCTATATTCTGCAATAAAAAAGAAATGTAACTGAAACATAAACGACAATAGTGTTTGTGTGGGTTTCCTCCAGGTTCTCCGGTTTCCACCCACACTCCAAACACATACTGATAGGGAATGTAGATTGTGAGCCCCAATGAGGAGCGTTCCGATAATGTCTGTAAAGCGCTGTAGAATAAAATAGCGCTATATAACTGAAAAAATAAATAAAATAAATTCAGGATTAGAAAAACATGGCTGCTTACTTAAAGAAACAATACAACACTTGCCCCAGGGTCTGTGCCCTACTATAGCTCAATACCATGCAACTTTTTTTTTTTTATTGTAAAAGCTATATTTTATGTAGATGTCATTGTTGGTACATATACATTACAAATGAATTTATAGTAGATTTTTCTCAATATGCGGAAAGAAACACTTTTTTAGTAATGTCTCCAATCATTCTAAACACTGCTGTCGCTTTATTGTACACATTGTTACTGTTGTATGGATACCAAATGTGGTAGATTTTTTTTATTTTTTCCCCACACCAGCTATTTTTATTTTCTTAATTTTGGTTTTTTTTTCATCTCTAACCCCCTATCCCACCCCCTCCACCCCCCCCCACGAAAGCCACAGTTTATTTCTGTGGGGCTAGAATACAAAGAACACTTTTAATTGTTTTATGGGTTTTCTTTTCACAGCATTCAATATGTGTCAAGATTCACGATAACTTAATTTTGCAAATCAATTAACATACAGCGATATTAACTTTACATAGCAGCTGTATTCCAAGACCCATAACCATCTTTATTTCCTATAGTTGAACTTTGATGTTGTCCTAAACCAGCTTAGACGTGTAGTGGAGGAGATAGATAGGAGGTACACACACTACCATCAGTCTGAGCTCACTGACAGATTCACTATTAACTCATTCAATAGTCTATTATATATAGTGAAACATGGAGGCTGTAGATGAAATTGTTCAAAATGTAAACGAATCCTAAATGCAAAAATTTTTATAGCCCAAAATGCTTGCATTTAAAAGAAAACTTCCATCGAGAATTGCATTCTCCCCCATATTAACAAGCGGTATGTGACTATCATACAGATGGTTTGTTCAATTATATTTTTTTTATTAAATTCACAACATGTAAGCTACTTCCTGCTCAGTGTTTCAGGTCTCTCCCTCCGTGCACCACTATCACTGCAGTAAGATAATGACTTTACAGCTCTCCATCTGACCTTAGGCATGGCATTAGGAGTAAGGCATTCTGAATCAGAGGACCACGCCTTACTATGAAACTGTCAAACTTTTGGCGTACTTTTAGAATTTAGCATTCTTACAGTACTAATCTAATGAACTTTGTACCTGAGTGCATTTGATTGGTGTAGTGTAAGAAACCCTCTTTCCAAAAGTTAAGAGCCATATGATGACCTTAAGAGCCAGACAACTGAGCCGTAATCTAATTTTTTCGCTGCTTAATTGATCATGGCAGTTCACATGATACTATTAAGCTGTAACCCAACTTTCCCACTTCTTGGGTCAGTGGTGTTACTGCCCTTCACATAAACAGTGGGAAAGCAGGGCTACAGCTCACTAATATGTCCCGAAATTGCTGTTGGTGCCAGGAAAGATGGGTTGTTGTTCAGTAATAATCCTTAATGAAACTGCTGTAAAAAGCTGGGTTTTGAATCAGTAAATACATAATCCAATCCTGCTGTTCATATGCTTGGAAAGCTGGGTAACAGCTCAGTGATTATATATTTTTTGAGACTGCAACTAACAATGGGAAATCTGATCAGAGTTGCTATATTCAAAGACTGCTTCTGAGTACAGATGAATAAGAAAAATGGTGTGCACTCAGGTCAGGGACAAATGAGGTGCTGGTAAACTGACCATGTGTGTTATGAACTGGTGGTTTAGGAGCAACATGGGACGAGCTCAGAAGGAGGTGGTACCTGTACTGACCGCAGTCCCTAAGCTCAACACAACACTAGAAGTAGCCGTGGGATGCTCCTTTCACTCCCTAGGCACCTCGTCACAGCCTGAGAACTAACTACCCCTAAAGATAGAAACAGGAAAACTATCTTGCCTCAGAGAAAATCCCCAAAGGATAGATAGCCCCCCACAAGTAATGACTGTGAGTGGAGAGGGAAAAGACATACGTAGAATGAAACCAGGATGTAGCACAGGAGGCCAGTCTAGCTAGATAGATAGGACGGAATACTGTGCGGTCAGTATTAAAAACTACAAAAATCCACACAGAGTTTACAAAAATCTCCACACCTGACTAAAGGTGTGGAGGGTAAATCTGCTTCCCAGAGCTTCCAGCTTAACTGAATTAATCCATACTGACAAGCTGGACAAAACATAGAATGCACAGAATGAATAAGTCCAAAACATGTGGACAGCAAAGAGCAAAGAAAGGACTTATCTTTGCTGAACTGGTCAGGATAACAGGGAAATCCAAGAGAGATGTGAATCCAACCAGGAACCATTGACAAGTGGCACTGGCTGAAGGGAAGAGCCAGGCAAAAATAGCCGAGCAGAAAGACAATCAGTGGAAGGAGCTGCAGACTGCTAAATCCAAGGAGCAGCCATTCCACTTAAAACCACCGGAGGGAGCCCAAGCGCAGAACTCACAAAAGTGCCACTTACAACCACCGGAGGGAGCCCAAGAGCAGAATTCACAACAGTACCCCCCCTTGAGGAGGGGTCACCGAACCCTCACCAGAGCCCCCAGGTCGATCAGGACGAGCCAAGTGAAAAGCACGAACCAAATCGGCGGCATGGACATCGGAGGCAACAACCCAAGAATTATCCTCCTGGCCATAACCCTTCCACTTGAAAGATACTGAAGCCTCCGCCTTGAAAAATGAGAATCCAAAATTTTCTCAACCTCATATTCCAACTCTCCCTCAACCAACACCGGGGCAGGAGGATCAACCGAGGGAACAACGGGCACCACATATCTCCGCAACAAAGATCTATGGAAAACATTATGAATGGCAAAAGAGGCTGGAAGAGCCAAACGAAAAGACACCGGATTGATAATTTCAGAAATCTTATAAGGACCAATAAACCGAGGCTTAAACTTAGGGGAAGAAACCTTCATAGGAACATGACGAGAAGACAACCAAACCAAATCCCCCACACGAAGCCAGGGACCAACACACCGACGGCGGTTAGCAAAACGTTGAGCCTTTTCCTGAGACAAGGTCAAATTGTCCACCACATGAGTCCAAATCTGCTGCAGCCTGTCCACCACAGAATCCACACCAGGACAATCAGAAGGCTCAACCTGCCCCGAAGAAAAATGAGGATGAAAACCAAAATTACAAAAGAAAGGTGAAACCAAAGTAGCCGAACTAGCCCTATTATTAAGGGCAAACTTGGCCAACGGCAAGAAAGCCACCCAATCATCCTGATCAGCAGACACAAAGCATCTCAAATAGGTTTCCAAGGTCTGATTAGTTCGCTCAGTTTGGCCATTAGTCTGAGGATGAAACGCCGAAGAAAAAGACAAATCAATGCCCATCCTAGCACAAAAGGCCCACCAAAACCTAGAGACAAACTGAGAACCTCTGTCAGACACAATATTCTCCGGAATGCCATGCAAACGAACCACATGCTGAAAAAACAATGGAACCAAATCTGAGGAGGAAGGCAACTTAGGCAAAGGTACCAGATGGACATTTTAGAGAACCGGTCACAAACAACCCAGATAACAGACATCTTCTGGGAAACAGGAAGATCCAAAATAAAATCCATGGAAATATGCGTCCAGGGCCTCTCAGGGACCGGCAAAGGCAAAAGCAACCCACTAGCGCGGGAACAGCAAGGCTTGGCCCGGGCACAAATCCCACAGGACTGCACAAAAGCACGCACATCCCGCGACAAAGAAGGCCACCAAAAGGACCTAGCAACCAAATCTCTGGTACCAAAACTCCCAGGATGACCAGCCAACACTGAACAATGAACCTCAGAAATTACCTTACTTGTCCATCTATCAGGAACAAACAGCTTCCCCACTGGACAGCGGTCAGGCTTATCAGCCTGAAATTCCCGAAGCACTCGCCGCAAATCAGGGGAGATGGCAGAATCACCCCTTCCTTAAGAATGCCAACCGGCTCAAGGACTCCAGGAGAATCAGGCAAAAAATTCCTAGAGAGGGCATCAGCCTTAACATTCTTAGATCCCGGAAGATACGAGACCACAAAATCAAAACGGGAGAAAAACAGGGACCATCGAGCCTGTCTAGGATTCAGCCGCTTGGCCGACTCGAGGTAAATCAGATTCTTATGATCAGTCAAGACCACAACGCGGTGCTTAGCTCCCTCAAGCCAATGTCGCCACTCCTCAAACGCCCACTTCATAGCCAACAACTCCCGATTGCCGACATCATAATTGCGTTCCGCAGGCGAAAACTTTCTGGAAAAAAAAACACACGGTTTCATCAAAGAACCATCAGAATCCCTCTGAGACAAAACGGCCCCTGCCCCAATCTCAGAAGCGTCAACCTCAACCTGAAAAGGAAGAGAAACATCCGGCTGACGCAACACAGGGGCAGAAGTAAATCGGCGTTTAGCTCCCGAAAGGCCTCAACAGCCGCAGAGGACCAATTCGTCACATCAGCGCCTTTATTCGTCAAATCAGTAAGGGGCTTAACCACACTGGAAAAGTTGGCAATGAAACGGCGATAGAAATTGGCAAAGCCCAAAAATGTTTGAAGGCTCTTCACAGATGTGGGTTGAATCCAGTCATGAATAGCTTGGACCTTAACAGGATCCATTTCCATAGACGAGGGAGAAAAAATAAAACCCAAAAAGAGACCTTCTGAACTCCGAATAGGCACTTAGACCCCTTCACAAATAAAGCATTATCGCGAAGGATCTGGAATACCATCCTGACCTGCTTCACATGAGACTCCTAATCATCGGAAAAAATCAAAATATCATCCAAATATACAACCATGAATTTATCAAGATAATTGCGGAAAATATCATGTATGAAAAATTGGAACACAGATGGAGCATTAGAGAGCCCGAATGGCATCACAAAGTATTCAAAATGGCAGCGCCTGAATCCACAAATGCCATGACAGAAAAGGACGACAATGAGCACATCAGTGTCACAGATAAAAGAAATTTAGGCTGTACAGTACTGATGGTAACAGACCTAGCGACCCTCCTAGTACGCTTAGGGCAATCGGAAATAACATGAGCAGAATCACCAAAGTAAAAACACAGCCTATTCTGACGTCTGAATTCCTGCCGTTCTGTTCTAGTCAAAATCCTATCACATTGCATAGGCTCAGGACTCTGCTCAGAGGACACTGCTATATGGTGCACAGCTTTGCGCTCGCGCAGACGCCGATCAATCTGAATGGCTAGAGACATAGATTCGCTCAAACCAGCAGGTGTAGGGAAGCCCACCATAACATCTTTAAGGGCTTCAGAAAGACCTTTTCTGAAAATAGCAGCCAGAGCATCCTCATTCCATTTAGTGAGCACAGACCATTTCCTAAATATCTGCCAGTATAATTCTGCCGCTTCCTGACCTTGACACAGGGCCAACAGGGTTTTGTCTGCATGATCCACAGAATTAGGTTCGTCATACAATAATCCGAGCGCTTGAAAAAATGCGTCTACATTCAGCAATGCCGGATCCCCTGATTCAAGGGAGAATGCCCAGTCCTGAGGGTCACCACGCAGCAAGGATATGATGATTTTAACGTGCTGAATGGGATCACCAGAAGAACGGGGTTTCAAAGCAAAAAACAATTTGCAGTTATTTTTAAAGTTCAAAAACTTGGATTTGTCCCCAAAAAACAAATCAGGAGTAGGAATTTTAGGCTCCAAAGCCGGAGTCTGGACAACATAATCTTGGATACTCTGTACTCTTGCAGCAAGTTGATCCACACGAGAAAGCAAACCCTGAACATCCATGCCAGAGCATAAATCCTGAACCACCCAGAGATCAAAAGGAAAAAAAGACAAAACAGAGCACAGAAAAAAAAATGGCTCAGAATTTTTTTTTCCTTCTTTTGAGATGCATTTAATTTATTTTGGGCCACTTGTACTGTTATGAACTGGTGGTTTAGGAGCAACATGGGACGAGCTCTGAAGGAGGTGGTACCTGTACTGACCGCAGTCCCTAAGCTCAACACAACACTAGAAGTAGCCGTGGGATGCTCCTGTCACTCCCTAGGCACCTCGTCACAGCCTGAGAACTAACTACCCCTAAAGATAGAAACAGGAAAACTATCTTGCCTCAGAGAAAATCCCCAAAGGATAGATAGCCCCCCACAAGTAATGACTGTGAGTGGAGAGGGAAAAGACATACGTAGAATGAAACCAGGATGTAGCACAGGAGGCCAGTCTAGCTAGATAGATAGGACAGGACGGAATGCTGTGCGGTCAGTATTAAAAACTACAAAAATCCACACAGAGTTTACAAAAATCTCCACACCTGACTAAAGGTGTGGAGGGTAAATATGCTTCCCAGAGCTTCCAGCTTAACTGAATTAATCCATACTGACAAGCTGGACAAAACATAGAATGCACAGAACGAATAAGTCCACAAGATGTGGACAGCAAAGAGCAAAGAAAGGACTTATCTTTGCTGAACTGGTCAGGATAACAGGGAAATCCAAGAGAGATGTGAATCCAACCAGGAACCATTGACATGTGGCACTGGCTGAAGGGAAGAGCCAGGCAAAAATAGCCGAGCAGAAAGACAATCAGTGGAAGCAGCTGCAGACTGCTAAATCCAAGGAGCAGCCATTCCACTTAAAACCACCGGAAGGAGCCCAAGAACAGAACTCACAAAAGTGCCACTTACAACCACCGGAGGGAGCCCAAGAGCGGAATTCACAACACATGTGGTCCAATCAATAGCAGAGAAAATTACCGCACACTCAATGCTGGTATAGTGCTGAAAAAGGTATATGCCAATTTTATTCAGAAAAAAAATACAAAAAATGGTAGTAGCCACATTAGTAGAAGTAGACAATGAACCCAACGTTTCGACCCTCCCGGGTCTTATTCATGGGGTTACTCAAGTCCTTTGATATAAATGCATATAGGTGGCAGTAGTGTGGGAAGAGCAAGCGATCCCTTTTGTATAGGGTATAACCTGTCGGTGAAACCAGAAGGGGCTGCTGTCCCAGGTAGGAAAAATCTTAGTACAGGAGGGGCAGTAATATGTCCAATGGGCCTGTAGGGGGTCCTGCGTGAGGTCAGCGGCACATCCCGCGCCTTGCTGCACTGTCCTGGAGTGACGTCACCGCTGTGCTTTCTGGCTGGCCGGCGCTCACAGCCAGTGCAGAGAAGCACAGCGCCGGAGGACAGACACGGAAGGTAAGTATGTAGTGTTTGTTTTTTTACGTTTACGCTGGTAACCAGGGTAAACATCGGGTTACTAAGCGCGGCCCTGCGCTTAGTAACCCGATGTTTACCCTGGTTACCAGTGAAGACATCGCTGAATCGGCGTCACACACGCCGATTCAGCGATGTCAGCGGGTGATCCAGCGACGAAATAAAGTTTCAGACGATCTGCTACGACGTACGATTCTCAGCGGGGTCCCTGATCACAGTAGCGTGTCAGACACAGCGAGATCGTAATGATATCGCTGGAACGTCACGGATCGTGCCGCCCTAGCGATCAAAGTGCCACTGTGTGACGGTACCCTTACTGTTATAATGAGATTACTTTACAGCAACAAAAAACTGAGATTATCCTGCCGTCCATTTCAGGCCCTTTATCTCTCTGTGATCACTGCTTGAAAAAAAACAACAATCTTTTGTATCTAATTTTAAATGCATGGGACTGCTGAAATTGAAATTAAAAACAGACAAAAAATGTATTAAATGTTTTTTTTAAAGGTGATGTTAAAAAAGATGGTGTCAACAATAACAGGCGTTGACACCATTTAGGCCTGGATTACACTGTGACATTTTGTAGTGCTACTGATTGAGCTTAACTATTAAGTGGCAGCTCCAGACCACCCAATTAAATGCAACTCATTTTGTTTAATTTAATATGCAAATTGCCTCTTCAGAGTGGAAGAGGACTAGAACTCTATAGCGCCACCTGTTGGAAGCAGCGATCCTACAAGTCACAATCAACACTTTATGGAGCCTTGCAATATGACTTAGAATAAAAGCCAAATCAGAATCTCAATTTGCAGACACTGTGTTTCAAGGTATTGCCCCTCGTCAGTGCAAAGTATGAGGACATTATTTCAAGGAGAGCATTCAATTGCAGAACCTAAAATTGTTCTGTACTTTTCATATAATTATATTCCTGAAAGAACATGTAATGGAACAGATACAGGATGGCATAGCACAAAGGATAGGGTTGCTAATAATCCATAATTCACAGCTCGTACAAAATTATAATCATAATTTATAGTTCACAGTGAGTGCTACGAATGCATTAGGCTATGTGCCCATGATCCGGAATAGCAGCATTGTGGACACAACTCACCTGCGCTGCATCCAAACCACTGCGTTCTAAGTTACAAGCACAGTGGATGGGATTTATAGAAATCCCATGCCCACTGTGCTTCTAATTCACACTGCGTAAACTCACCCATAGCCATTTATTAGTTGCTGTAAATCTGCATGGTTTAGGGAACATATGCATATTTACCAGCATTATTAGAACGCAGCGTTTTGGAGGCAGCGAAAATGCACTGCCTCCAAAACACTGCTATATATTGATCAGCACGTAGCCTGAATGTTAGTAGTTTGGTATACAGGCATACATTACTTATAATCTTCATTATTCATTTTTGTTTTCTGATTTGTAAACATTTTTTTATACTGCTTTTTGGCTTGTATTCCACAGGAATGTGAGCAAAAAAAGAAATAACTGGTACTTATGCACAGGCTTTGCTGCTTCAAGAACCATAAGATTACTGTGTCATACTACATGTTATATGAACGATGCACATTATTCAAAAGAAAGTAAAAAATGAGATTAAATAATAATCAAAAAACTAAAATAAAATTATAAACGACTCTTTTTTTAATCCTTAAAACGAAAAATCTGCTCAATTATTACCGACTCTTTTTTTAATCCTTAAAACGAAAAATCTGCTCAATTATTACTTTGTTTTCTTAATGCATGTTGACAATTTGTAAAGCAAATTAATTGACTTTCATCACCATCATTTTATGGACCAGAATAGTGCATGTAATGAGAGGCAACTTCTTCAAAACACAGACAAACACACAGAGTCAGGCCGGGATCACACACAGCGAGATACGGCCGAGTCTCGCAGGTGAAATCCAAGCTCTGGCAGCGGCACTCCGGAGCGGAGCGAGCGGCCGCATAGCAATACATGGAGCTGCACGCTTCGCTCTGGAGTGCCGGTGTCAGAGCTTGTTTTTAACCTGCGAGACTCGGCCATATCTTGCTGTAGTGTGACTCCGGGCTAAGTCACAGCTGCCAGTTGCTAGCCCAGCTTTAATGACAGTCACCTGAATCTCGCCATAAATTTCATGCATTTAATATCTTGCTATGGGAGCAACTGTAATTTTAAAATCTATATTAAAATCTAAAATACACTACATACAATCCTTTTTAGTTTGAGTGGTTTGGGTGGATTTTTTAGCTTCATGGTATTTTACTCCCAACATTTTTTTTTTCACAGGCACCTTTATGGAGAAATAATTTTTTTTTTACATAGGGCTGTATTCACAACTAAATGTTTTAGGGTTCATACTCATAGGCAAGGAAAACCAGGTCAGGAGATCTCTCTCTCTCTCCCCCCCCCCGGAATCCAAAATAGCCGGAAGATCCACAAACTAGGATCCAGCGAAAAAATTCACTGAATTTAGCCTGACGGCAAAAACCTGATGTGTCAAAGTAGGACCCTTTCACACATCAGGTTTTCGCCGTCAGGTTCAATCCGGCGATTTTTGAAAAAAACGGATCCGGTGAAATCTGCCGCCTGATCCGTTTTTTGTCATAGACTTGTATTAGTGCCGGATTGCCTCACGTTTCGTCCGTTTTTCGCTGGATCCGGTGAAAAGTGTTTACCTGGCATCAGGAAAAAATGTACAAAGTTACGTTTTTTGTCTGCGACGAAAAACCGGACAGCGACGGCTTTTTGCTAGAATGGAAGCCTATGGGCACCGGAAGGCGCCGGATCAGTCAAATGATGGATTCCGGCGCCGCATTCCGCTTTTTTTTTAACTGCGCATGCTCAGCTTTTTTTAGGAACCAATTAGCTGGATCAGCCAGTCAGATCCGTAAAAAAAAAAGGATCAGTTGCATCAGTTTTTCACAAACTGCAACGGATCCGTTTTTTCAACATTCGCAGGATTGTGCCTGACCGAAAAAATCTGATGTGTGAAAGCAGCCTAAGGTATGTCATGTTTTAAATCAAGCTGCTTTATTTTTTTGCTACTTCCTGGTATTTGACCTTGACATAACTTTATTGATGCAGTCATGAGTGGATTAAGTGTTTTTTTGTTCTGCAGCAGAAATGCCCTCATTCAAAAGATACTCCAAAGCTGGCCAGCAAGTCATTTTTCATGGTAGATTCTTTTGAGGGTTTTGATCTTTTCTAGAGTTTTTAATAGCTCTAAAAAAAACTGGAAAACAAAGCAGAGTGAACTTAAGCTAAGAACTGAGATGCAGTGGATTAAAAAATCTTCAGTACAGGACTATTTCTGCACAGAAGACATCCACTTTGTGAGATTGCAATTTTTGAAATCTTATTCACTTTGCAGCTATTGTTATTCGTAGCGAATATTCCATTCCCAAATCCAGAAAACTTGCACCAAATCTGCAATGTTTGAACGATCTCCTAGTGAAAAAACAAAAACAACCAGTCGTGTTGCATTAGAAAAATAAGAGCTGGAATATAGTTGCTCTTAGCAATCTCTACATTTTCTTCGTACTGATATATTTTGTCCACTTTCAGTAGAAAAGCTCAAAGTATTTGTGACATGCATAGATAAGAATGAACAATGGGATCTATGAATTAGTTGCTATGTCCAAACAATACATGGGATATAACTAGCCACTTACTTACATGGTATGTGTTCATCCGCGCTGCATGTTTTGAATAGTTTCGAAGTTGTTGGCAATCTACCAAATAAAGACGTCTCAGATTCTAAATTTGCTAATGTAGGAATTTCAATTACTGCTGATATTTTGATTAGCGAAAAGGAGTTGTCTACTCAATCAATCATTTGCTAGCATTATAGCATAATTAAATTACGCAGCACAACCGGAAATTAAGAGAAATTAGACATTTGTCTGTAGCAACATGGTGCAAGGAAAGGGGGGTATATGGAAATGTATGGGATAATACATGTAGTTATAGTATTTGGTAATCATGTTTTGTCTGTAAATTAGGCATACACCGTACTTAAATAATTTTTGGGGGAGGTGAGGAAGCAGTAAAAAGAACAGTAAATTGTATCAGTACCATACTTTTCTGAATTTGTTGGTAAACAGAGGTATACATTGTATGGCTGCAACCAGAAAGCCTACCAATTTAAGGGGTCACACGACGCTTTTGTACAATTTTCAACAATTTTCAAGGTCAAATTAAGCAGCAGAGTAGAGTTGAGTGAATTTTTCAAAGTTCGGCTCCGATTATGATCGTCAACGAATATTGTTTTTGCAATATTCGCCGAACACATCCAAACATCATTAGAGTCAATGGGTCAATGGGTGTAGAAATGAACGAATATGTTCGGAACTGATCATCAAACATAAATTCGGCATGAATAGGGTACCAATATGACACGAATATGACACATTTAGATTTGGAGACCGATTCTGAACATATTCGCTCAACTCTACAGCTGAGTCGCCAGCAGGAGTGGTCCATGACCACTCTGAGATGGCAGAAATCGTCGTTGGCCAGATTAGTCAGGTAGCTAGCAACTATGTGTATGTGCCTTTAAATTCTTAGTCCCATAAGAAAAAAATACAAAAGTCTGTGATAACTTTTTTAATCATAGTAAAGACTGTGTTCTCTGTTGATTTCCCGCTTCCATTGTATCATCCATACTTTCCATGGTCTGAAGACATATCATGTGTAAGTTATCAAATCTACACATATACAGATATGTCTCCACTAACATAGCTATGCCTGACATTGCCATTTCCGTGTGCGGTTCTACCATTACTCCCCAGCAACATGCCTGCTGTCTTGGGGTCTCATACTTGATTCAGAGCTTTCATTCATCCCCACATCCGATCATTGGTTCGCTCTTGTTAGCTGCACCTCAAAACATTTTTAGAATTTTACCTTTTCTTACTTTCGACTCTGCAAAAAACTCTTACTGTTGCTCTTATTCATTCTCGTCTGGACTATTGCAACTCTCTACTAATTGACCTCCCTCTTCCCAAACGCTCCCCTCTCCAGTCTGTCTTGAATGCTGTCATATTCCTCACCAACCGTTACATCAATGCCTTTACCTTGTGCCAGTCATGGCACTGGTTACCCATCCACTCCAGAGTTCAATATAAACTTATCACTGTCACCCACAAAGCGCTCCACGGTTCAGCACCACCTTACATCTCCTCCCTCGTCTCAGTCTACCACCCTACCCGTGCCCTCCATTCTGCTAATGACCTAAAGTTAGTATCCTCAATAATCAAAACCTTCCACTCCTGTCTCCAAGACTTCTAGCATGCTGCGCCAATTCTTTGGAATGCACTACCCAGGATAATTCGATTAATCCCCAATACCAACAGTTTTAAGGGTGCCCTAAAAATGCATTTCTTCAGACTGGTCTATCGACTCAACACATTTATCTAACTATCCCTGTGTTGCCCATTCAAAAATTTCTTCATAACCAGGACCCTCGTATCATGTTCTCACACGCTTTATGCATTTATTAGTCCTCTGTGTCTGTACTTTTAAACATACTGGTTGGTAACCGGTTCTTGCAGCATTACATGAACACCCGATTTCTTACATTTTGGCTGGTCAGAACAATTAAAGTATTTGTTACCATCAACCTTAAGGCTATGTGTACACGTTGCAGAATTGCCGCAGAAATTTCTGTGGCAATTCTGCAACTCCCTGCCGCGGGTATAATGAATGCAGAATTAGCATGCATATTCCCGCTAAACATTAGCATTTTGCAAGCATAATTAGCTTGCAGAATGCTAGCCTTTTCCAAGCGATCTGTAGCATCGCTTGGAAAACTGATTGACAGGTTGGTCACACTTGTCAAACATAGTGTTTGACAAGTGTGACCAACTTTATACTATTGATGCTGCCTATTCAGCATCAATAGTAAAAAGATATGTTAAAAATAATTTAAAAAATTAAAAATCGTGATATTCTCACCTTCCGACGGCCCCCGCAGCCTTCCGGCTCCTCGTGATGATCCCGGCAGCTCCTGTTCCCAATAATGCCTCGCAATGACCCCAGGTGACATAGCATTACGTGAGACCACTACGTCATCACAGATCATTGTCGCAAGGCATTACTGGGAACGGGAGCATTGCGAGGAGCGGGAAGGTTGCGGGGGCCACCGGAAGGTGAGAATATCACGATTTTTTATTTTCTTTTTTTACAGGTACATGGTTCCCAGGGCCTGGAGGAGAGTCTCCTCTCCTCTACCCTGGGTACCAACCGCAAATGATCCACTTGCCTCCCGCATGGTGGGCATAGCCACATGCGGGATGTAAGCGGATCAATGAATCTCTATGTGTGCGGAATTGCCGCAATTCCACACAAAGAATGAACATGCTGCGTTTTTTTCCGGAATGCGATTCCGCCGTGGGAAAAAAACCCAGCATGTGCACAAAAAAAGCGGAATGCATTAAAAATGATGGGATGCTTATGTAGGCGTATTTTTCGGCAGAAAACAGCCGAAAAAAAGCTAAAAAATGCTAAAAATCCAGAACGTGTGCACATAGCCTTAGTGTCTCCCCTGTTTCGTCATAGACTGTAAGCTTGCGAGCGGCGCCCTCATTCCTGTTGGTATCTGTTGTTTTATGTGATTATTGTTATTCTGTAATATTGTCTGTACAGGTCCCCTATGAAATGTAATGTTCAGTGGAATATGTTTGCGCTATAGCAATAAAATTATTATTATTAGACAGGATTGAGCATAAAGGGGTCAATAGAATTGTAGCCAAAGAATAAGATGAGCATATTGCAAACATTATTATTTTACTGTTCAAGGCATCTGTAAGGAAAATGTTTAGTTTACGGACACCAACGTGAGCTACTTTGGCAAAGTAGTAGTACTGAATCCAGTACTTATTAGTTAAAGGGGTTGTCTAACTTCAAAATAATAAAACACAAGGAATGGGCAAAAAATAATATTATCTATTCTAGTTCATTCTATCCCCAGTGACTCCAACGCCGGCCGCTCTGGTGTTCTCTAGCAGAACCGGAAATTATAACATCCTATTCTTCGGTGTTGGGTCACTTTATTGCACACCATCATAGGTTATTCCCATCATTATAAGTTATCATCTATTCTAATGGTCGGACCCCCATGAATCCCAAGAATGACGCTCCAGAAAGCCCCATCTTTTTTTTTTTTTTAAACAATAAATTTTTATTGAAGTTTGCATATATGATACAGGAAAAGAAGAAACTTTAGTATTATCATATAGTACATTGCATCATAACAAGGGGGTAACAGTCCTTCATTTATGTTCTGGTAACTGGCAATAAACTTAAGACGAGTCATATCAAAGGACGAGTGTAACAGCGACAAAAACACACACAAAATGGGGGACAAGGGTTAGGGGAGGGGGAAGGGAAGGGGGACCCGAGAAGAGGTTATAATGAATCCATACCCATTTGGGTAATTTTAATCAGAAGCCTGAGGACTACGGTTAGATAGTCGAGATACCGGAATAGAGAAAGGGGTGTGGCTTGAGTATTCCGCCCAGGGGAGCCAAGTAAGTTCAAATCTCTCTACTTTGTCAGTGAGTATAGCTGATAATGTTTCGTTTACCATGTACCATGATAGACGAGATTTAACTCCCGACAGATCCAAGCCAGGTTTTTCCCAAGCCGAGGCTATAGTTTCTTTGGCTGCTAAGAATATAAACTTGATAAGGGCTTGGGAATATTTAGAAATATTGGGGATACGCTTGTTTAGTAGGGCTTCCAATGGGCAGAAATCCCCATCTTAATGGAGCACTGACCAGTCATTTGTCATTCTCTGTTGGACTGAAAAGTGCCATACTACGCTATCTCCGATAACATTATAGAGAATGCATCTATTTGAGGTGCGCATATCGACCACCATTCTATTAAGAAGGGCCTCTGCAGAGCCTGCTTCTAAGGGTCCTAACAGTTTGGCCTCCCACAGATGACAGATCTGCTTTAATCCAGCCTTATTGTAAAAGTATGTTGTGGGATTAAAGAGGTTATCCATTACTTTTTCATTGATTACTTATCTTTATTATAGGTCATCAATGTATGATCGGTTAGGGTCCAACTCCCGGCAACCCACCAATCAGCTGTTAACAGTGCCAAATCAATAGGATGTGTAGTACCCTGCTGCAGCCACTATCAGAAAATGGCCAGCTTCAAAAGTGAGTATTTCCGTCAGGCGGCAGCCAACACTTTTAACAGCTGATCAGTGGAGCTGCTAGGTGTCGGACTCTGGCTGATCAGACAAAAAAAAAATTAGTGGACAACCTCTTTAAAGCTCTTGCCTCTGCAATCTAACAGGACCAAAACAAGTTTGTGGTGTTTCTAGCCTACATAACAGTCTGGCTATGTAATAAACAGGAAACTGCAATGCCCAGAAGCCAAGCTTTTCAGGTGACGTAGCTTGAAATGGCTCATTAATCCCTTAAAACTCGGTGCCCAAATGATGCCTTAGATTCAGTGGAATGGCCCCCAGAGGTATTTTGTGACCTATTTATGGAAATAGGATGTTGAGAAATATACGTGAAAGCAAAAAAAAAATATAAGATAATGAAAATACCCACAATGCCCATTCCAACTCAGTTACTATAGCTGCCCAATAATCTAAAAACTATAAAAACAATTATGCATCAAAATGACAGAAAGTAAATCAGGAACTCATTCTTACATTTGAGTTTAGCATATATTTCCTAACAAAAAAAACCCTGATATTAAAAAAAATATATACGGTATATTTTTTAAACTTTTTGTGCATATTAATTCTCGTAAAACTAGTAAAAAAAAATAATGAAACCACCTTAAATCTTACAAAAAAAATAGCAAAAATTATTTTTTTACCCCGAGGGAAAAAAGAATAAAAAAGTAAGGGAAGTTAAACCAACACGTGCGCAAAATCACTAAAAAGCATCTGGTCATCTGAGACTGATGCAGTTAAGTTAAAAGCTTTTGTGACTAAATGGACTAAGGCTGATGCAAACTAATGTACTCTGACATCAACTTCAAATTTATAGAAATTAAAATTCTGTTGGATAATCTGCACAATAGCGGTGAAAATTCACTACCACAATTTGACAACTAGTGATGAGTGATCGTGCTCAGATAAGGTGTTATCCAAGCACGCTCATTTCCTAATCGAGTATTTTCGGTGTGCTCGAAAAGAAAATGCTCGATTTGCTGCGGCTGCATGTCTTGCGGCTGTTCCACAGCTGCAAAACATGCAGGCATTGAGCATTTTTTTCGAGCATTCTGAAGATCACTCATCACTAGTGACAACCTTTAGGCTGTGTACCAATGTGAGTTTTTGATGCTGCATATTTTCGCTTAGCCTACTTTCACACTTCCATCTTTATAAAGATGTTGCAATGCGTCGTTCTGTGCAAAAAACGCATCCTGCAAAGTTGCCCGCAGGATGCGTTTTTTGCACATAGACTTGTATTACCGATGCATCGCGACCTATGCACACACGTTCCATACGTCGTGCACTAGATGCGTCGGTAATTGGCGGACCGTCATCACAAAAAAAGTTCAATGTAACTTTTTTTTGTGCGACGCGTCCGCCATTTTCGACCGCGCATGCGCGGCCCGAAACTCCGCCCCCTCCTCCCTGGAACTCATAATGGGCAGCGGGTGCATCTGAAAACTGCATCCGCTGCCCACGTTGTGCACTATTTTGCACAACGTCCGTCGGTACGTCGGGTCGATGGTTTGCGACGGCCCCGTACCGACGGAAATGTGAAAGTAGCCTCAGACAAAAATGCAGTGTTTTACAGTTCCAGCAAAATGGCTGGGATTTATAGAAATCTCCTAACCACTGTCCTTTTTTTTTTACTAAGTGTAAACTGATGTGCGGTGCGTGTTTCAAATTCGCAAAATGGTCATTTCTCTTGCTGGTACGTTGAGTTTTATGTGTGTATTTTTCCCATAAACTTGCATTACCGTATATGTAGACTAGCTGCAGGAAAAAACACATATAAATTCTTACTGCATTTCTGCTACAGAATTGCACCAAAAACGATGTAATCCGCACATGACTGTATCAATGAAATTTTGTCAAATACCAGGAAGTGTAAAAAAAATGCTGCTTAATTTAAAACATGATATAACAACAAAAGACGAAACCCGCAATGTCAAAAACTAAATAAAAACGCTTATAAAAAAACACGCACAAAAACCTAATGAAAAATGCAAGTGTTAACAAAAATGCTTCTGAAAAAAAAACCACCACATATAATTTATGCTGGTGTTTTCTAAAGCAGTTTCCAATTGAAAAAACTATTTTTTGACCACTTGAAAGAAAAAAAAAAAGTTGTGTGGACATACCCTAATTTGCCCCATAAGGGGCAGATGCACGTGCCTCGCTAGACTTGTGTGCAGAAAAAGAGGTGTGGATTTGGCAAGGCTAAAAATGTGTTCAATTTATTATTAGTGCGCGGCAGGTTTTAAGTTATTGGTCTGAAGTGGTCAAACTAGGGCAAATGTCTAATTACCAGCTACTAGCCAAATCAGATCCCATACTTTGCACTGATGAGGGGCAACACCCCCAATCACTGTTTGTAAATTGAGATTGCAAGGCTCATCGACGGGTGGATATTGACTTTAAGAATCTCTGCTTCTAATCGGCAGCACTAGCCTTCTAGTTCTCTTCCTCTGTGAAGAGACCATTTGCATATTTAATTTCCAAGAGGAGCATGCAAGGCTTTTAAGTCTCCTCATTTTGACATGCCATGTTTGACACGTCACTCTCCACAAGGAGAAGCGTTACTCCTTAGACGCTAGCAACATGCACCAAATCTATCACACAGTGAGTACCAGCACAGCACGTGTACTACATATTTATGAGACAACATTACTAAACGTGGTCTCCTATAAAGGGGTTTTCTACATTTGGGGATAATTTCTTTTTTTTTTTTTACTTAAATGTATCTACTTAGGGCTAAAAATATTTTTGGGAATTTGGTTTCAATAAAAGTTTTGCGCCATTTAGTTTTTATAGGCTCTGTTTTTCTTCACATTCAACTTAGTCTTGGGTCATAAATCAGTTGAGAGCAGCTCAGAAACAGACAGATAAAAGAGATACAAACTTCCCGTAAAACCATCCTAGCTGGCTGACGGATTCTCAGTTAACTAATTCTGCAGACAGCAACAGACAGTATAACTTGGAGACTATATAAGACAAATCTAAAACAGCATCTGTAGTCTAGCCACATGGATAGAGCATAAAATCTTCTTTATTGAATATTGAGTAAAATGATGTTGAAACAGAGAAACATCATAAAATGAGGTACAGTTCCTACGCGTTTCGTGTGGTTAACCTGCTCTTAACCATGGCATAACCGCTCGAAACGCGTAGGTTCTGTACCTCATTTTATCACGTTACTCTGTTACAACACCTTTTTACTCCAAATTCAATTTTGGATTTTTATTAGAATGCTACCCAAGAGCGTGGTCTGTGCCTTGGATTAAGCCCATCCTCACCCGGTGAGCTGGTACACTTTTTGCTTTATAGAAGGGAAACCGGGCAAAAAATTTTTTATGAAATAAAAAACAAATATGATTTTGAGTCCCAAATACCGGTACAAGCATTTAGGTAAAAAAAAAGGTCCATAAGCACAATTTAGATGAAAACATGTAGATGATGAACTAAATATACTGGAACTAAACAAGCAAATTATTTCTATTTTGCCGCCATCTTTTTCACCTGAATGAAAATAAAACAATCTAGATAATAAAATATTATTATGAGAAACAGATAATCATACTTTTGCATTAAGGTAATTTTTGTCTTCAGCCAACCAATGGTCTGTACCCCTTTATTATTTTGTGTACGCTATTCATCACCTGTGCTATGTAAGAAAGGGTGAAACCAATATTATTAGTTTTTTATAATAATACTACTATAAAACATTAATATAAAAAGTCACTTAATGTTACAAAGTAAAGAAGGTAAAGTAAGAGCAACCAGATTTTGATAGTACCGTAATAATAATTTTATACCGTCCTGCGCAAAAACACAATTACCATCTGCTCCATTCATCTAAATGGAACTTGCACAAGTCCAAGTATTTCTGTCAATCTTCCGTCATCTCGTCTAAATTTTGATCTCTGTTAATAATGATCAAATTTTGCATTAATGAGATCCTTAAGCGCCATGATATTTTTTTATTCCTATTCTTTGGGTCATAAATCTTAGCGTCCGTCATTAGCATATAGATAGGAGACAATTTATCTTGGTAGGTATTTGTATACTGCAGGCTTGTGGGCTCCATCAGATCTCCCTCACACGCGGCCATGCATTTTTCATTACGTTTTAACAAATGTTTTGATGGCATTTTTTATATAGTGCCATTTTGTATATATATTTTTTCCACGGGTTTCCCAAGGCCTATAAAGTAGACTTAGATTAAATTCCCATGATGAGTTTGGTGCGTTTTTTAACGCTGCATATTTTTGCTGCGCAATAAATGTAGCATATTACAGTTCAAACAAAGTGGATGGGATTTATAGAAATCTCATGCCCACTGTTTGTTTTTTTTAGCGCAAATTGACTTTGGTACGTTTTTGAAATCTGCAACATGTCAATTTCTCTTGCAGTAAATATGAGTTTTATTTGTGGATTTCCCCTTAAAATTGCATTAGATGCAGAAAATCCACAAGGTAAAAAAGGCATATGAGTTTTTAGTGCATTTTCTCTACGGAAATGCGCAGGTAATCTACGCATGACTTAATAAAGTTTCACCAAAGCTAAATAACAGGAAGCTTCCAAAACAAAGCGGTTTTATTTAAAATGTTACACATCAAAAGACAAAACAAAAATGTTACACATCAAAACAAAAATAAAAGAACAAAAGAAGAAAAAGCGTGATAAAAACATGTAAAAAAATGCGCTCAAAAACACAAATAAAAAATGCGTGTAACCTAAATGATGCAGAAATGCTGAAGAAAATCTGCAACATTAAGATCGTATCAAATACTCATCCTGGGAACTTGTCATACTTAAAGCATGTTGTTGTGTATTTTAAAAAGTGCATCAAAACACCACAAATTGAAAAGCTTTATATGTAAAGTGTAATATACAGTGGGGAAAAAAGTATTTAGTCAGCCACCAATTGTGCATGTTCTCCCACTTAAAATGATGAGAGAGGCCTGTAATTTGACATCATAGGTAGACCACAACTATGAGAGTCAAAATAAAAAAACAAATCCAGAAAATCTCCTTGTCTGATTTGGAAAGATTCATTTTTCAAATTATGGTAGAAAATAAGTATTTGGTCACAAAAAAAAAACATACAAGATTTCTGGCTCTCACAGACCTGTAACATCTTCTTTAAGAGGCTCCTTTGTCCTCCACTCATTACCTGTAGTAATGGCACCTGTTTGATCTTGTTACCAAAGACACCTGTGCACAACCTCAAACAGTAACACTTTAGACTCCACTATGGTGAAGACCAAAGAGCTGTCGAAGGACACAGGAAACAAAATTGTAGCCCTGCACCAGGCTGGGAAGACTGAATCTGCAATAGGCAAGCAGCTTGGTGTGATGAAATCAATTGTGGGAGCAATAATAGGAAAATGGAAGACATACAAGACCACTGATAATCTCCCTCGATCTGGGGCTCCTTGAAAGATCTCAACCCGTGGGGTCAAAATTATCACACGAACGGTGAGAAAAAATCCCAGAACCACATAGGGGGACCTAGTGAATGACCTGCATAGAGCTGGGACCACTGTAACAAACAATAATAATTTTATTTATATAGCGCCAACATATTCTGCGGGGCTTTACAATTATAGAGGGGATTTGTACAGACAATAGACATTACAGCATAACAATAAACACGAATCAAAACAGATACCAGGAGGAATGAGGGCCCTGCTCGCAAGCTTACAATCTATGAGGAAAAGGGGAGACACGAGAGGTGGATGGTAACAATTGCTTTAGTTATTCGGACCAGCCATAGTGTAAGGCTCGGGTGTTCATGTAAAGCTGCATGAACCAGTTAACAGCCTAAGTATGTAACAGTACAGACACAGAGGGCTATTAAATGCATAAAGCGTATGAGAACATGATGCGAGGAACCTGATTATGGTTTACATTATTTGAATGGGCCACTCAGGAATAGTTAGCTTAATGCGTTGAGGCGGTAGGCCAGTCTGAACAAATGCATTTTTAGGGCATGCTTAAAACTGTGGGGATTGAGGATTAATTGTATTAACCCTGGTAGTGCATTCCAAAAAATTGGTGCAGCTAGTGAAAAGTCTTGGAGACGGGAGTGGGAGGTTCTGATTATTGAGAATGCTATCCTCGGGTCATTAGCAGAACAGAGAGCACGGGTAGGGTGGTAGACTAAGACCAGGGAGGAGATGTAGGGTGGTGCTGAGCCATGGAGTGTTTTGTGAATGAGGGTAATAGTTTTGTACTGGATTCTGGAGTGGATGGGTAACCAGTGTAATGACTGGCACAAGATAGAGGCATCCAAAGACTACCATCAGTAACACATTATGCCGCCAGAGACTCAGATCCTGCAGTGCCAGACGTGTCCCCCTGCTTAAGTCAGTACATGTCCGGGCCCATCTGAAGTTTGCTGGAGAGCATTTGGATTATCCAGAAGAGTATTTGGAGAATGTCATATGGTCTGATGAAACCAAAGCAGAACTGTTTGGTAGAAACAAAACTCTTTGTGTTTGGAGGAGACAGAATCCTGAGTTGAATCCAAAGAACACCATACCTACTGTGAAGAATGGGGGTGGCAACATCATGCTTTGGGGCTTCTTCTCTGGAAAGGGACCAGGACGTCTGATCCGTGTACATGAAAGAATGAATGGGGCCATGTATCGTGACATTTTGAGTGCAAACCTCCTTCCATCAGCAAGGGCATTGAAGATGAAACGTTGATGGGTCTTTCAGCATGATAATGATCCCAAGCACACCGCCAGGGCAACGAAGGAGTGGCTTCATAAGAAGCATATGAAGGTCCTGGAGTGGCCAAGCCAGTCTCCAGATCTCAACCCCATAGAAAACCTTTGGAGGGAGTTGAAAGTTTGTGTTGCCCAGCGACAGGCCCAAAACATCACTGCTCTAGAGGAGATCTGCATGGAGGAATGGGCCAACATACCACCAACAATGTGTGCCAACCTTGTGAAGACTTACAGAAAACGTTTGACCTCTGTCATTGCCAACAAAGGATATATAACAAAATATTGAGATGAACTTTTGTTAATGACCAAATACTTATTTCTCACCATGATTTGAAAAATAAATCTTGCCAAATCAGACAAGGTGATTTTCTGGATTTGTTTTCTCAATTTTGACTCTCATAGTTGTGGTCTACCTATGATGTCAATTCCAGGCCTCTCTCATCTTTTTAAGTGGGAGAACTTGCACAATTGGTGGCTAACTAAATACTTTTTTTCCCCCCTGTATACACCATTTCAATAACTTCTAGCTACAGTGTTTAACCTAAAAAAAATGGTGTTAAACACATCACAAAAACAATGCTCTGTGAATTCAGCATAATAAGCTGAATACTATGTCTCTTCCTCTAAATGGAAGTGTGAATGTAGCCAAACGCAATTCATATGCAAAACAGGTTTGTTGTATTACTGATGTACATGGCAGCACTGGGGCCCCACTGACTATTATAGAGTCCATAAGGCTTCTATTTTGTGTTGGTTTTTAGACTGGAAGAAAAATCGAAGGGTGAAGAACTTTTTCTTACGTTCCAAAAACCCAGATGGACCCAGAAATTATCAATGAGGCTCATCTATCTATTTTCTATCTATGAGGTTCATCTATCTATCTATCTATCTATCTATCTATCTATCTATCTATCTATCTATCTCATATCTTTCTATCTCTACATGTATGGCTATGCACATGGATAGAGGCAGATAGTTAGATAGTAAAATCCTCTATCTTTGTATCTGTCTTGAGTATCTCTGTGCATGTACATACATAGATAGATAGGCCTATCTACCTATATCCATGTATGTATATGCACATAGATAGATATTAGATAGATACATGGATAGATAGATTGAGGGTCTTTATCTTTCTATCTCATATCTAAAATTGAGAAATTGGTGCAGCAGTAGCAGCAGCCAAAAAAAGAGACAGCCGGTGCAAAGCCCCCCATGCAAAACCAAACCTTGATAGTATCCAGAAAAATAGAGGCAGCACTCCAAGGTCAAAACGTATAAGTGGTTTATTGACCAAATGAGATGGCGAGGTTCTGTTCCAAATGTGGAACTTTCTGAAGCTTGAGAAACTTCCACACTTGGAATGAAACACCACATGGGTCAATAAAACATTTATAAATTTTGACCTTGGACTATCTATTTATCTATGTCTGTCTATCCATGTATCTACATGCACATGGATGGATAGATAAATACAAGTAAAACCTTCTATCATCTATCTATCTATCCATGTGCATGTACATACATTGATATACAGATCAATATCTGTGCATCTATCTAATCTATCCATATATATATATATATATATATATATATATATATATATATATATATATACTGTAGATTAGATAGATTGTAGAAGCCTTTACCAATCACTACTGAAAATTGCATTGAAAAGTGGTCTTTCTATGGGTGGTCTTCTCCAAAAAAAGTTGGAGATTATCCTTAACATGTGGCAAAAATCAGTAACAGGAAATCTGTCATGGATAAGGAATGGTCTTCTCAAAGAGGTGGTCTTTATGGCAGGTTTCACTTCTCTCTGTTTTTATTATCTAATCCATCATCTATCTACCTATCTATAATCTATCTCTCTGACTTTCTATGTGTGCACGTATGGAGAAATAATGACTGTTCGAAAACCATCCGTCACAACCCTATGACGTTTTCCTTCCTATTTGCCTTTTTTTTTTTCTCTTCGTTAATTTAATAAATTTGCAGTAACAACTCTTGGCAAAATGTCCTCTTTATTTTAGGTCGTAGAGGTAATTATCTCATTTACCGAAGTGTTTTGCTTTGCCTTTTTTTTTTTTTATAAATCGCTACAAACACGTTGGATTTAGTAAAAATAATTAAAAAAAATAAATATAAAAAAAAAACCTGAGAAATTATCTAATTAATGAAAGTGTTAAGTCATGGATTCAAAATGTCAACCAACATTGACATCTAAAAAGTAAATGTGAGGTAAAGTGTGAAAGTCTCCCCTGAGACTGTGGAGAGTGGGGCATGCAGTGCATGTGAGTGGGGCATGCAGTGCATGTGAGTGGGGCATGCAGTGCATGTGAGTGGGGCATGCAGTGCATGTGAGTGGGGCATGCAGTGCATGTGAGTGGGGCATGCAGTGCATGTGAGTGGGGCATGCAGTGCATGTGAGTGGGGCATGCAGTGCATGTGAGTGGGGCATGCAGTGCATGTGAGTGGGGCATGCAGTGCATGTGAGTGGGGCATGCAGTGCATGTGAGGGCTCCATGTTGCCTCATGGTCCCCCTGACTCTCCTCAGGGCGTTTTGCATACACAGGAAGAAGCACTTGATGACAAATAGTTCCAGCACTGAACACTGTTTTGTGCCCTGTGCATTCATTCAATGTGGATGATCCTGCACAAAACAATGGCTGTAGGCAGCAGAGAAGCTCCTGCAGCCGGTGAGAGAGGAATCCCTGCGTGTCTGCGATCGTGGACATGACACACGCAACACGCATTGGCTCTATGCAACAATGATTCTAGGGGAGAGCGGGCCTCCTCACACAGATGAGGTGGAGCGCGGATCCCTCCGCCGTCTCTGCTTGGGAGTCCATTTTAGGTCTACCGAAACCAGGACAATCCCCGGATGTAAGTGTCATGGCCGCCAACGGTGACTCGGGCAGCATATGAAGAGGGGGAAAAAAACGAGGTAATTTTTATTTACCGCCTTGGCGCGGGCATAGCAGACGGCGCTTGTCACGGGAGAGGGCGGGGATTCCGCTTGCGCTGGGTGAGATGGAAAGTTCGGTTGACTTTGTAACAGTGGACGTGGGCGGAGGGGGTAATGTCGGACGGGGGGAAACGGTTAAATAGTGCCCGGTAAAGTTAGCGAAAGTTGGGAAACTTAGCGACGGCGGAGAACGGGAACCCCCCGGGGACGGCAGAGGGGACCCGGGCAGCGCCCGCACGGATGACGCCCCACGAAATGGCCGCACTCCTTTATGTGAGAGCAGTCACATGAGGGGCGCCGGTGTCCCTCCGCCGTGCCTGCTCCCCACATCCCCCGTGTGCTGCTCCCCAGCATTGTGCCGGCTGCTCCCCAGCACCGTGCACGCTGCCTGCAGAGATGGCTGGTGGTGCACACCGTGCCTGGTGCAATGGCTGTGCCCCCTGCATCCCTGCAGCCATTCTCCTGCTGCCTCACAAAAGCTGGGACTGCACGATCTCCACCTGCATGTCACTGTGCACTTTATTATTTTGTTATTGCTCTGTAATATTGGCAGCTTTATCTATTTGCATACCTAAATCGATCAGCGAATGATCTTCTGGCTCGTTAGGGCTAATTGGGGTGTAGGGGGGTCTTCGCGTGACCCCATAACCCTTTATAGCACGAAAGCGACGTCCTGGGTGGCCGCAGTGCCAATGCTATGACGGTGCCCCCCGGCGCCCCTTACGATCCATTGTGTTTTTGGTATCGGGCACTTGAAGGTCACCCATTGAGTATAATTGGCATCCATTACTATGAAAGTACCCCAAGTTTCCCACTCCCAAGTGCCCCCCCATTTTAATTGCATTCATTGTGGTTTTTTTTGGTACCAAACAACTGTCGGCCCGTTATTGATTTCCAGCACTTTGAAATTGCCCTCTTTTTATGTCCCCCATATAAAAGCTACATTTGTTGTTTTCTTTTTCTTTTTTATTATTTTGGTACCGATCAATTGAAGGGCACCCATTGAGTATAATGGACGTCATTGGCATCTGTTGCTTAAAAATTCTCTTGTTTTTCTAATCCAAGTGCCCTCCATTACAATGAATCCTATATTTTTGCATACCGGCTATTTTGATGACACCATTGGTATTCTTTGCTTAGAAGTTGACCCAGTTTTCAAACCCAACCATCGCCGGCGCCCCATCGCTCCCCTTTATAATAAAATCTGTATCCATTGTGTTTTTTGGTATCGGGCATCTGCAGCATGCCCATTAATTATAATAGATGTTGATTTTGAAATTGTTCCCTTTTCCTGCTCTTTTTGCCCCCCTTTTGTAACCCCTCCCCCCAAAAAAATACGTTTTCGTGGTGCTTTGGCCACTGTGTACCCGTTTTTCAACCACAGCCCAATATCCCGTTCTAGGTAGGAGAACTCAAGAGGGAAACCGAAGAGCTCTTGGGGCACGACGAGAGGCAATGGCATTCTTATTAGTCAATGGATAACCTCAAATTTCGAGACCCCAATCACCCAATGAAAGTGACTTTTTTTTTTTTACAAAGTCACTTTCATTGGGTGATTGGGGCCTCAAAATTTGAGGTTATCCAATGAGTAATAAGAATGCCATTGCCTCTCGTCGTGCCCCAAGAGCTCTTCGGTTTCCCTCTCGAGTTCTCCCCTAGAACAGGATATTGGGCTGTGGTTGAAAGGCGGGTACACAGTGGCCAAAGTACCCCGAAAGCCATATATATATATATATATATATATATATATATATATATATATATATATATATATATATATATATATATATATATATATATATACTCCAATCTAATCTAACATTTCAGGGGGTGATTACCAACAAAGATTCCCCCCCTCCCCCCAAAAAATAAAACAATATCGCTGATGACTCTCCCTCTCCCTAAAACTGCTTATCACAGAAAGGGGTGTCTGACAATCAAATACACCAAAATTGCAAGTTACTTTCCCTAGCCAACCTCCCCCCCCCCAAAAAAAAAAAAAAAAAATATATATATATATATATATATATATATATATATATATATATATATACTATATATATTTTATTTTTTTTGGGGGGAGAGGAGGTTGGCTAGGGAAAGTAACTTGCAATTCTGGTGTATTTGATTGTCAGACACCCCTTTCTGTGATAAGCAGTGTTAGGGAGAGGGAGAGTCAACTGCGATATTGTTTTGTTTTTTTTTGGGGGGGGGGGGGAGATCTTCATTGGTAATCACCCCATGAAATGTTAAATTAGATTGGAGTTTTTTTCCTTTTTACCTGAACGAGTCACCCACTATAAATATAAAGGCTTTTTCAAATTCTTGCAAAAAATAAAATACATTACTTTTTTAAGATATTAGAGCGTTTTATTTTACCCCAAGTTTTAACAATTGTTTTTTTTTTTTTTTTTTGGCAAATGAGGGTGGAGGGGTCGTTTTAGGGAAAGCAGTAGATAAGGCGGCCTTTATAGAAGCAGTGGTGGAGTGGGGGCCATGTTTGAGTGCCCCTCTCTCTGGGCTATAAGCATTTCTGTATAAGTCTGAACACAGCCTGCTTATGATAAATAACTGCGAGCAAGAGTCAACATTTGCTTCTTTTTACATCACAGTCTGTTCAAAGTGCACTTAGTGCAGGGCTGGCCGGGTTTACAGTGCACTAATGACCAGGCATTTTCTTGTGCGTAGTCCTTCTTCTTTTGCTATGTTGCAGCGGTTTCCTTTGAAAAATTTAACCAGTTAATGTAGTAACTGCAGGATTGGGAAGGATTCTCCTCCCTACCAGCAATTTGTACTGCAAAATTGCAAGATGCATTGTACCAGATCCAATCTGCATTGCATGGCCGCCTTCAGCATACTTAAAATGGTTGTCCACCACTAGGACAACCCCTTCTTGAACTTAATGTTTGGCCCCGAGAAAATAAAAACTTGTTCTAACCTCCTGTGCTGGCGCCATTCCAGCGATGTCGGCATTCACGGTCCCGGAGTTCTGATGCGGTGGAATGACACGTGGTGCCCGGCGCCCAATCAGAGCTGGCGTCACTGTCTCCACCTTCGTACGGCTTGAACATGAAGAGGAAGTCCGGGAGCGGTTGCAGCCTGGACTTCCTCTTTATGTTCAGTTTGTTCGGAGACAGTGACGCCAGCTCTGACTGGGCGCCGGGCACCACGTGTCATTCCACCGCATCAGAACTCCGGGACCACGAAGAAAGGCATGGCAGGGGAGTATAGGGATTTTTTTTATTTTATCAGGGTCAAACATTTTAGTTCAAGAAGAGGTTGTCCTAGTGGTGGACAACCCCTTTAACTGCGAGCAAAAAGTTACAAATTCAGATGCATGTGTTATGTATTGATTGTTGTTATGGAGGGAAGTAAAAAGTGATTTTTTTTTTTTTTTTTTATATATATAGCAGATACTGAACAAAGCAGGTTATGGTTATATATAGAAACCATTTATTTTTGGTGAAATACCAGATTGAATTTCATTTGGAGTCAAGTTAGTCAAATAATACGTCTGTAATTCACGACATTTTCATTTGATTGATATGTTGACGCCTCATTGCACCATTTTTTTTCTTTTAATTATGGTAACATCAAAGGGGAAAACAATTTTAGAAGATCTACTTAAATGTTATCTAATCTTATCTATCTGTATTTATAAGGTAGCATAAATATATTTATAAGGTAACGTTAAGTAAAATTTTTTTCTTTCCCGTCTGACTTTGCCTTTGATAGAAATCAAAATAATGCAAAGAAGCGACAACATATTAATCCAATAAAATATGTTTATAAATGTGTTAATATTATAAATGGGTATTAAATATTGTAAATCCTAAAAGTACAAGAAACATTACAATGTAATTACCACTCTTGACAGCTTAGTGAAAGGTTTTTTTTTTTAATAAGAAAAGTGTCCACTCGTAAGATATTTACCAGCCTATACAGTAACAATAATTGCAGAATGATTACCAATTTTATACGTTTCAATACATATCACTTGAATTATGATAGGTAAAAATATACCAAAATCTAATGGGATATTGTACCCCGGTGAATTGCGTTTATAATATAACCTATAAAGTGGATCTTGTCAGGATTCACAATACAAGCTGCATCCATAGATCTTAGACCTGATGAGGCTGGTGTACTTAATTTGATAATCTGTGTCAGTATGTCTGTATGAATAGGCCTTATATATTGCCTGATATTCAGATTGGCAGTTTTAAAATGATCATCTTAACGTCAGGATTAAACGGCCGTTTTCACATTGATTTTCACAGTGTGCACAACTGCTCCATCAGGTTTAAGATACTTGACATTGAATACATTGAAATCTGGCGAGGGGTCCTTTTTTTAGGTGAATCTGAGAAGGAGCTGTAGCGTGCCCGTTACTCCTTGTAATTGAAACAAATTTGAGTCAAGGCTTAAATATGTATAGCATTTTTTTTTTAAGTATGTAAAGTGCTAGGACAAAAAAAATAACATTGCAATATTTTTTTTTTAAAACTTTTATCTGAAAAATCACTTTGCCGTGGTGACCTAATCAGGGTAATTCCAAGCCTTGTGCTAGTCATTATATATTCCTCACTTATATATAAGTGCCCTATTACATGACTGTTGCTGGAATTTACAAGATGAGTCTTCTCTTTTATTTAGATTTTTTTTTAGAAATATATTTTAATTTTTTATTGTATTTTTTAATTGTGTGTGTGTGTATATATATATATATATATATATATATATATATATATATATATATACACCTAGTACTAGTCTCATACTGTTAACTAGCATTGACCAGTCAGTCTTCTAGTTTGCAATTTCATGTAAGATTTTTTTTTTCTAGTACTAATATTTTACCTTTTTTGCTACCTTTTTTTTCTGTATATAAATATTCATTTTTTTTATTTTTCTTAGTTTAATAGTTCATTTATTTTACTAGACTTAGTGTTATCCAGTCCAGTATAGACCGGTTTGTCTTCCAGTTTGCATTTTCATGTAGGATTTTTTTTTTTTTACACATCAGTACTGGGTGTTGCTTGGCTGTCAGTGGCTTTGCCGGGGCATAAACATTGCTCACTGCAAAAATTTGCATTTGCTCGTTGATGTTGATCCAAGTGCTTCCTTGGCTGGTGTATAATTTTGCACTACGCATCCTAAAATCTCGGGCCATTCTGTGATAAATGCTTTAACTTCTTTTTAATATTGTTTATTTAAGAGCTCAATTCTGACATCATTTCTGATCTATTTTGCTGCTTTGCTTTTAGTTGGTGTTATGAATATAATATATTTTTGGTCTGTTTAAATAAAGTTGAGTTGGTCGACTACTGCTGTAATATTTATATCCTAGCTTGGCTATTTTTATATGGGCTTTTATGGTCTGAGCTTTGAATGATCAATGCAAGCTTTTGAAGTCACCAGTTAATTTAATAAGAAATGCGAGGGGTGGGGTCATTAAGGGTGGGGACATTGCTCTATTAAAGATGTTTTAAGTGTTAATTCTTCTCCCCATTAGGTTTTAAATTCCATTTGCGTTTTATTATTTTATTTACAGAAAGGCTTGTCCTTTTTTTTCCCTGCTAGCTGGTGTCCTTGCTTCCCTGTAGTAATGATTTGAAAAGTTTTAATTATATTTAAGAAAAAAAAAAAGTAAAACAATCTAAAATTAAAATGTTTAATGTGGTGTTTTTTAGTTGTATATATTTTTAGCATTTTCTATATTGCACATCTGGTCTGCATTATTTCATAACTGCATATTTTACTATGCAATTGGGTTCTTTTTTTGTTCTTATTTTAAGATGCGAATAAATTAAAACATTACATTAATGTCATTGCATTACAAATTGCTCCTCGGCCGATACACTTGCTGGAATGGGGAGAAATTTATGTAAATGTTATGTCATTGCTTTATTGAAATTTCTGCTTCAGCGTTAATGGATAGAAACTTATTTCTTTTGGGTTGTAATAGTAAAACATGTTCTAGAAATATATTAATAGGGAGACATGTCTCATTATGGGTAAAAATCCACCGTAAATTGATAGTTGTTTGATTAACTTTGTCACGTAACTGATCTTCATTGTTTTGATAGTTTTTCATTTCTTTCCCTGTTTTAGGTTCTTGGTTCTTACTCAGAAATATAACTCTGGATTTATAAAGAGCATGATGCTTTCTTAGGTAAGTTGCGTATTGTCAAAGGGGTTTAATAAATTATTTTCTTGCTAACTTAATTTATTCCCAAACATTACCTTTTTAAAAAAATATATATTTTAGTTAAAATAAGTGTTTAGCCTGTGTTTGTTTTTTTAATGTTTTATACATTTTGTAAATAATTAACTTGAACAATTATTATTGCTGCATATTATGGGTAAATTAGTTTTATAGTATGTTACTGTTAGGTTTTTAATTTTTTTTTCTTTTTTTTTTTTTTTCCAAAGGTCACTTGAATGACCGTTTTGAATCGCGTTTCTAAAAGGATCATCTCTTACAATGAGATCACCCAATAAAGACTATTTTATGGACAATGAAGGATCAGCGTCTTCAAAAGATGCTCCATGGGACTTCAGCAGGAACGCTTTTGCTTCCGGCGAACTAAACACTCTATCCTCATCGTTTTCTGTAAATGAAAGGATCATGCATGGAATGGGGGAAAACCTTTCACAGGAAGAAAGCGATTTAAGCGACATGGCCGAAATGGGGTCCAAGTCGCCATGCAAGAAACAGACAGCCAGAAAATCATTTGCTAAAGGAATCCTAAATGACTTCGACGAGGAAAACACTGAAATTAAAACAGAACCAAACCTAGACGATGATTCTGCCAATATAGCTGCAAAGGTTCTTCACTTCTTTTGCCAGAAATGCAAAAATGGAATCCGATACAGTCCAAACGATCTTCAAAAACACTTCCTGATAAGTCACAATGGAGAGCTGCCCCTCTATCCCTGCGAGATGTGTAACTTCACCGCAAACGATTTTCAGGAATTTAAACAACATAGAAAAACTCATCGGAGTGCACTAGTAAAATGTGAAATATGTAACAATAACTTTTTATATACCTTGCTGGGCTTAACGAAACATTTCACAGTTATGCACTGTGTTAATGGCCATTTCAACTGTTCAAAATGCAGATTTTCGACCAGAGATGTTGGAACGTTTGTGCAACACATTCACAGGCACAACGGAATAGAGTTTGCATGTCAAAAGTGCAATCACATCAGCTACTCAAAAATTGAGTTTCAGAGACATCTTCAGGGACACAGTACCATGATGCCATTTAGCTGTCAGTACTGCAATTACAGCGCATTGCGGAAAGATTTTATAGTAAGACACATCCTAGCGAGGCACAGAGAGCAAATTCTTCCAAAAGACGATCTTGGACAGGACAGTTCCAAGGCACATATGGTACAGGCAAATCCTGGACTAAAGCTTGTCATGAAAAGAAATCCACCTGAAAGTCAGGATAATTCACCATGGAGGCATGATGGCAACAACCCTGTCCTGGAAAAGATTGGAGACGGCAATGATAACACTAGTAGGTTTCAGCAAAAATTTGTAGATAAAAACCAACATCCAAACCTTCCCAGATATAACGCTGAAGCTGCTCAAACTGTAAATGATGGAAATTCTTCTGTAACCACAATACAGTGTAATAAGGAAGATGCAGTTACTCAAGGAAACATGGGTCTTTTGCAAAATGCCGTTCATGGTCCCACTGTACTGATGGTGAAAAACAACAAAATTACAGTACCGGCAAATTATACCGCAACCTTTGTGGGCTACAAGATGGTCAATGGGAAGCAAAACCTTGTTATTAAATTATTGCCAACAAATAAGCAGGCTACAAATACTACACAGCCATCACCTCAGTTATCAAACAGTTTGCCACGTTTCTCTCAGGGCCCTATGCAAGGATCATATGGAGCATCTTCTAACACTAAAGATAATCGTTCAACGCCATCATATAAACCGCCTTCCCTTCCGGCTTCTTCTCCGGTGGCTCCAGTAGAGAAACAACCAGGGTCATTGCGAAACTTAACAACTGCTCTTGGTTCTCTAATGGCAAGAAAAAACGAATCTATGTCTAAGCTGACTCCTACAGCTAGCAGGCAACAATATCATGAACCAATACATAAAAATGTGAATATTGTTAATAAAGCCAATTCATCCTCCACTTCTGAATTTGGGCAGAAAATTAAAGAGGAACCCGCAGAGTACAACATTAACGAGCAGCAGTTCTTCGACACTGATCACACGTATGAATCTTCTAGTGATAAAATTAATCCATCCGCTGGAGCAGTTCGTCCAAGTATAGACCCAACTACTGGCTTCTTGGTCAGATCCCAACAAAATAATGAAGTTGGCGGGCCAAAAACTTCTAAGAGTTTTTACGGTGGCAAAAACTTGAATCCAATGTTGCGTGCTTCAGCACCAGGTGGTCTTGGGATTTTTCCTGGTACAAGTCCCAACTACATTTCTAAAAATGACTTTCCAGTAAGACATGCTCAAATGAACAACAGAATGCCAAGACCAGCAGAGCCTAATAAGCCTGAAAATGTATCATTCATGCCAAGGATTACATCAGTATTCTCTTTGCAAAATCGACCATCGGATCCAAAACCCGTTGTAAAAAATACATACCTGCACAACATGCTGCAGGACAATAAACGGTTAAATGATAAAATTAACATGGTGAACTCCCCAAGCCCACATCCCGTCGGTAATGCGTTTACCTTTTCAAAACAGCCATTGTCGAGCCCTGTACAACCTTTGTCAAGCCCTATTCCAAAATTTGATAACCGTCAACAAAATGGTAATACACCATCGTCTGTATTCTTAAAACAGGAACCAGTATCTCCCGGATCCAGTATTAGACTTTCTCAACCCACAAGAGTGAGTGAGCTTCTGAAAACGCACTCTGATGCAATAGTTAACCAGCAACTTGCAAAAGACAAAATGATTTGCATGGCAAAGCCCGCAAGTGGTCCAGTACCTTTCCAGCTGTATCATAATTCACAACTTTCTGGAATGCCGCAAGCAAACCCTGTTTTGTATCCATCTGGTTCAAATCGGTTTGTGCTGCCGATTGTACCAACTAACCAATCTGGTTTGAAAATTATTTCAAGTCAGACAAACACGTCCAGTACCGCAACGTTTTCAACTGGGAACAGATTTAATACTCCAGTCATGGTTAACACAAAACCTGGCATGGTACTAACTATTGCTAATGGACCTTTTGGTACTATACGAAATGTGTCCAATGGAAACCAACAGCAGGTGATTGGTACAGTGAACAATTTAGGCAAAATGGCACTTCCCAGATTGCAGCGCCCTACGGTGCCTCACGGCTTTAAACCAATCGTGAATGCTTCCTCAAATAATATTCCCGCGAGCATTGTTTCTGGATCAGCTGTGGGAGGTAAGCTTCCAATAAACCTGAATGTCCTTCAATATTGTTTAAATACTGATGCTTCAAGAACACAAGCCCATGGTTTGGAAGGTAATAAACAACCTGATTCGCTCCAGAAACAGCCGGTTTATGCCATTTTGCCGGATGGAAAACAAGCAGTACTTCTAAATTATGTTTTACCAAAAAATTTGTCTACAAATACCCAGACTCCTATTCAGTTAAACCGAATTGGCCAGAAACTCCTACCAAAGAAACCCGATGATGGGCAGCAGCCTGCTTTCTTAAAGAGTAGAAATGAAATCAATGTACCTCCCTCAGCATCCATTAAGGAGGAAGACATAAGTGCGCTCAATGAATATGGTGGTAAAACACCTGCAAACAAAGTCAACAATTCCAATTCTTTGCAGGGTAAACCAATGGAAAACCAGCTTTGTCTGAGATCCAGTTCCAGCTCTGTTCAAGCTGATGAAACTTTTCATTCCGCAAGTGATGATAATTCAGTTTCACTACCTTCTTCTTCTGGAAGTTCAAAATTATCTAAATTGAGATATAAGCAAAGTAACATGAATCCTTTAAGCTCTAAAAACAAGACTTGTAAACGTAAAGCTTCAGACTCTGGCAGCTATGAAGCCGACTTCGAATTTAAGACAAAGAAAAGAGTGGTTGATGTCTTGGTTGATGTGCCCCGCAAGCAAATGCTGCATAGAAAATGCAAGGCGAAGTCATATGCAAGTGAAGTCGACGTGGAGAGTATTCCAGAGGATCCTTTACCAACAATTTCTAAAGAAATTGTAAGGACATTAAGACTTTATCCTTTCAATGCTAATCAACCTGTAAAGTATCCACAAAGAGATCAGCCAGTCGTCGTTTTGAACCATCCAGATGTCGATGTTCCCGAAGTTGATAACCTAATGAGAACCATCTCCAAATTCAATGGACATGTTCTGAAAGTGTCACTGTCTAAAAGAACACTTGAAGCTTTGTTGGAGTCCGAACTGTTCAGTTCTGTTGATGGACTAACTGGAAGGCGTCATCGGCGGGGAAAACCTGTGAGCCCCGTAAAGGAGAGATTTGTGCTCAAGTTAACCTTAAAAAAAACTAGTAAGAACAATTACAAAATTGTGAAAAATACACCTCCGAACAACCTTCAAGCTAAATTCAACTGCTGGTTTTGTGGTCGGATATTTGACAATCAGGATGAATGGGTTGGACATGGCCAAAGACATCTAATGGAAGCCACAAAAGATTGGAACAAATTGTTTTAGCAGTTTTACGTTTGACTTTAAAAACTACTATTGCAGTTTCTTTGTTTTCCTATAAAGAGCATTTTTGTGTCTTATACTCAATATTTCCTACACGAGAATCCAGTTCAGTATGTTGCTGTACAGATATGTATTGCAAATATTCCCCCCCTCGATTTCTGATTAAGATTTTTTTTTTCTTGTAATTCTTTTCTCATTTTTTATGACCTTTTTAAAAAGTAAATGCTGTGTGAATTGTACAGTAAACAATCAACAGATTTTTTTTTTTCAGTCTTTTTTGGCATATGTAGTATTGAGTAACTGGAAATGACATGAGCGAGTTTAAGTACGTGATTGACTAAATCCACTGTTTGTAGATCTAACAGTGCACAACTTGTTTACAAAGCCATGTATAAATGTTCGAAATCTGCAATCGTGGTACATATTCAGTCAGGTGTGTACTGTGTACATTCTTACAGCATTGTCTTATGTCCCATGTACACTTCTCTTTTTTTTTTCCGCAAAAATTGGATATCAGTACTACATGGACAAAAAGCCTTGGAAAAAGACAAAGCATTCTAATTGTGTTTCAGATAAATTTTTTTTTTCTTTTTCACACAAAATCGGGTAATCTAATGACTGACTTTTTCTCTTTTTTTGTTCAGTTGTAAATAGAGAGCATGATTTGCCAAGAAATTGATATGCTTACATTGCTAATTTTTCATGGATATTAAAAGTGAATTATTGTGAATGGCTGTATATGTGCATCTGGTTATTTTTGCCAACCTATTGTGCAAATACAATTTTATTTTTTATTTTTAGTTTGTCTATTAAAAGATGATCATGTTTTTAGTCCCGAACAACATTGAAGTCTATTTTCAATGGTCTCATTTATTTAGTTTTAAAAGGATATCCTTTACTTGCATTCAATATTTTAGTTTAATATGTAATGATATACAAATTAAGTACAACCGGACATTTCAATTTATAAGTAGTAAAGAAACATCACAAAAGATGCTACGAAAGTCAGTGCAAAGCAATCCATAAATAATATAGATAGCATTGTAGCAAACAGTTTGTTTAATTTATTTATCTACACTTTTTTTTTGCTTTTGTATGTTACTTTGGCTGCTTTTTGTTTTAGCTCTTTAAGTTCTCATTTTCAAGTGTTCCTTTAGGCTACGTTCTGACTGAGTATTTGCGTTTTTGATGTTATGTTGCCTCTTTTTTTTTTTTTCATATGCTTTTTTGGCATTGCGACTTTTGTCTTTTTTGGTAGGTCATGCTGTAAAGCTGCTTTGTTTTTGATACTCTCTGGTATTTGGTTTTGACAGTCCTGTGCAGATCACAAGCGTCGTTTCAGCAGTGGAATTGCATTAAAAGACGTGTATGCATTTTTAGCTGTGAATTTTCTGCTTCTAATGCAATTTTGTGGGGAAAATTTTGCACATAAAATTCAGCGTACTCTTAAGAAATCAACATGTTGCAAATTTAAAACCCGCACCGCAAGTCAGTTTATGATGAGAGAAAACGAGGCTTTCAGATTTCTATAAATCCAATTCACAGCAAAAAATATGCCTTGTCAAAAACTGATAGTGGGAGCACAGCCTAGGCTCAGAAGATGTACCGTAAGTGTTAGGCTATGTGCACACGTTCAGGAATTCATGCAGAAAATTCCTGTGGAAATCCGGACATTTCTGCCAAGATTTCCGCATGAAATCCGCATGTGTTTTTTTTGCGCGGTTTTTGCGTGGTTTTTCCCAGACATTTCCCAATGCATTAGACAGTGGGAAATCCGCGAAAAAAACGCAAAATTAATGAACAGGTTCATTATTTTTCCGCAATGCGTTTTTCATGTGGAAAAACGCACATCATGTGCACAGAAATTGCGGATTCCATTATTAAATGATGGGATGCTTAATGTATGCAGATTATTTGCGGTTTTATAGCGCAAAAACGCTAAAAAAACGCAAATAATCTGGAACGTGTGCACATATGCACAGGTTGCAGTGTCACTGTAAACGTAGTAAAGTCTTGAGTCACGAACCACAAATTTTTCACAGTAGTTTTAAGCTAGGTGATAAATAAATATGGTAAATTTTCAGACACGCTTTACACCACCCGAAGTATATCCATTTTTCATATACGTGTTCCATCCATGGTTTAATGGATAAATCACGTACCTGTCATAGTCTATGCTGCTGTTCACATGTCTGTGTGGTTTGGTTGGTTTGAAGACTTAAAAAAAAAAAAAATTTAAACGTTCACTTTTGATCTGAGTCCTGAGTCAAACTCATCCATTTAATGGGTTGGTGAAAAAGATAAACAGCACATGGATGCCATCAGTAAGTTTTTTGGGTGCTGTTCATTTTTGCTTGAACATTTAGATTTTTTTTCATATTAAAAAAAAAAAGTCACACTGATGTTAAAAATGTACATATGGATCTAAAAAGGGATGAAAACTGGGTCTATCATGCTGTTTAAAAATAGACCATTTTTTTTCCTCGTATGCAAAAAAAAGGATTCCCGAATGAGACCTCATTTTTGAGAATTTTTTTTCACCAAAAACTGGCACAAACCTTTTAATTAATATGTTTTTAATAAACATTTGACCACACCTTTTATTTGTTGTTTTTGGTGTAAATCATTACTAGATATAAGGTACTCCAGAATTGTGGGCTAATTTCATACAGAATTGTGGCATGTTCTGTTCGTAAACCTGTCCTAAAAATGTTCACTTATTTTTTTAAATCTCTCGCTGTTGCACCTTTTTAGTGATCTTCACCATACATTTTTATAACGACATTGGATGCTGTTGATTACCAGTTTGATATAAAGCATATACAGGGCTCGATTCATTAAGGCTATGTTCACACGTTGCGGTTCTTGCAGCGGTTTTTAATGCAAATTTGTCAGCTGCGTTTCACAATGCCACCAAGTCTATCAAATTTCAGCAATCTCATGCACACGCCTTGTTTTTATTTTCCCTGACTGTTTTGTCAAAGAGCTGCGTTTCAGTGTTTTTCACCTATTGAAAGCAATGGGTAGTACAAAAAATGTAGGCATCAGGTTTTGCTTCACGGTGGCGTAGTGGTTAGCACAGCAGCCTTGCAGCGCTGGAGTCCTGGGTTCAAACCCCACCAAGGACAACATCTGCAAAGAGTTTGTATGTTCTCCCCGTGTTCGCGTGGGTTTCCTCCGGGCACTCCGGTTTCCTCCCACATTCCAAAGACATACTGATAGGGAATTTAGATTGTGAGCCCCATCTGGGACAGTGATGATAATGTGTGCTAAATGTAAAGCGCTGCGGAATATGTTAGCGCTATATAAAAATAAAGATTATTATTATTATTATATTATTATTTTTGGTGCCAAAACCTGATGAAGTTGAATCGGATTTTTTTTTTTTTATATGCACTAAACTTTATCAGCATGCACAAGAGACAAATGTACCCTGACAAAAAGTCAGTAAAAAAAAGCGCTGCAAGCGCTCGGCAAAACCTTCTTTACTGCCAAGAGAGCAGGTTTCGCCTGCGGAAAAAACACATAAAAAATGCAGAGTGTGAGCATAGCTTTAAACTGGCATTTAAAGAAGGGGAGTGCTGGAACAAGATGTGCCAAATTCATTAAGAGGTGTTCACGTTTTTAATAAATTTGGCACATATTTCAATTTCTGTGCACTACTGCTTGAACATTCGTCGTACTTTACTCCACATTGGGGCGTAAATTACCTAAAGGAAACCTGCAGCACTGGCAAAATAAAAGAAGGTACAAAATAAAGGAAGGGTTGCACACCTCTTTAGACTTGATTTAACAGTCACCAACAATCAACAAATGTGGATAGTGAGGCAACACAGTAAAATTAACCTTTTATTCACCCACGCGACAGTTAAGCTCCATTGAGCTTTTCTCTAGCATTTCTCATGATTGAGAAAATCTATTTGCAGCTGAAAGGTTTCATGAGTGTATAAAGGGGTCATTTGTCTGAACGTGTTGCCTCGTTCTCCATATTTGGGACGTACGTTGTGATGAATTTGTTGGCGTTTTAGGATTGCCGTAAAAACGCCAAAAGTTGCAACATTTTTACACAATTTTGAGACTCCTCAAGCAGTTTAACACCAGAATGGTGGCAAAATCACCTTGGTGGTTTGAACCCTAAGTTTTAACCTTTTGCTTAATTTAGAACTCTTACCATAAGTTCTGAAAATTATCAGCTTTCTTGTTGAATCGGGAGTGGAAAAGCAGTATAATTTTATAATCTCCGTAAAATTAGATGAACGCATCGTAGAAATTCATAAGTGACACAGTGCTAAGTTAGTTCATGTAAAGTACTGACCCAGTGTGCCTGCATCAGGAACAATAAAGGCAAAATTACTGCTTTTCAATTAAAAATCTTTACTGTAGTAATTTTCCACTCTTTTTTTCAAAAGTGCCATCATTTTAGCCAACTTATAAATTAAGGCCAGACTACTTAATTTAAATATTTTGTGAATGCATCTTTTCCTTGTTAAACCTGTCACATCCAACATCAACTTTTGCACTGATAGAAGTCCAACCAGTGTCTTGTGTGAAGTCGAGATGCAAAGTATTTTTCTTTTAAAATTTTTTTTTTTAAACCCCTTAACGCTGTAAAATTAATATATTCGTCAGGAGTATGTCTAAATTAAAGAGTATATCCGGGACATAAAAAAAAGTACCTAAGCAGTAACAGGTAGGTAATTGTGGTTTACCTGCCTGTTATGTATGGCGCCGTTCCTCCTGGGATTAGAAGCCTCTGTTGACGTCATGTATGCAGAGTGGAGGCTTCTTTTCTGCTCTGTAGACTGGACGGGATTTCCGATGTTATTTTGGTTAACAGCTGGATCCCCGCTGCCTAACTAGGGAAGCCGGCTGTCAAATTAGAATTATGTCAGAAGTCCTGCCTGTCGCGTCAGCATAGGCATCTGAATCCCCGGCAGAGGGGGTCTGTGACCGCTCTGTACCGGGAAGAACGGCGCCATGCACAGCAGGCAGGTAAGTTGCAGTTACCTTCCTGTTAACCCCTTAACGACCAGAGGTATTTTTGGTTTTGCATTTTCATTTTTTGCTCCCTTCCCAGAGTTATATCTTTTTTTTTTTTTTATTTTTTGGTCAAAATGGCCATGTGAGGACTTGTTTTTTGGTGGGACGAGTTGTACTTTTGAATGCCACCATTGGTTTTAACATGTATTGTACTGGAAAATAAAAATAATTCCAAGTGCGGTGAAATTGCAAAAAAGTGCAATCCCACGTCTGTTTTTTTTTTGTTTAGCTTTTTCTACTGTGTTCATTAAATGGTAAAACTGCCTTGCCATTATGATTCTCCAGGTCATTACGAGTTCATAGACACCAAACACGTCTAGGTTCTTTTTTTATCTAAGTGGTGAAATTTTTTTTCCCAAACTTTGTTAAAAAAAAAAGAAAGAGCATCATTTTCTGATACCTGTAGCTTCTCCATTTTTCATGATCTCGGGTTAGGTGAAGACTTTTTTTGCGTGCCGAGCTGACATTTTTAATGATGCTATTTTGGTGCAGATACGATGTTTAGATCACCCGTTATGGCATTTTAATGGAATGGTACGGCGACCAAAAAAAGTAATTCTGGTGTTTTTACTTTTTTTTTTCTCTCTACGCCGTTTAGTGATCAGGTTAATCCTTTTTTTTTTATTGATCGGATGATTCTGAATACGGCAATACTAAATATGTGTATGTTTGATAATTTTTTTTATTGCTTTGAATGAGGCGAAAGGTGGGTGATTTGAACTTTTTATATATTTTTAATATTTTTATAAACTTTTTTTTTTTTACTCTTGGCATGCTTCAATAGTCTCCATGGGAGACAAGAAGCTTCCATAACCCGATCGCCTCTGCTACATACAGGCGATGATCAAATCGCCTGTATGTAGCAGAATTACTTGCTATGAGCACTGACCACCACACGGCACTCATAGAATTTCAGCAGTGACAACCATGGAGGTCTCCAGGAGATCTCTGGTTGTCGTGCCAACCCATCGGTAACCCGCGATGACATGACAGGGGTCACCGATGGGCGGATTTCCGGCGCGACTGTTGGAGCGCATGTTAAATGCCGCTGTCAGAGTTTGACAGTGGCATTTAACGTGTTTGCGATTCCACCCACGGCTGTTAGAGACACATGTCAGGTGTTCAAAACCCCGCCGGAGCCCACATCAAAGGGAGGGTGTCCGACATCGGCGTACTATTATGCCCGATGTCGGAAAGAGGTTAATGATTAGGTACACTTTTATTTTTCTATAAAGTCTTGGATATCGCCTTTGTAAAAGCGTTCTTTACATCTTTTTAGATTTAAACTGTCAAAAAATGAATGGAGCAATGGGCACAATTGAAGCTACCACTTCATTCAGATGAGGCGTTTCTGAGCCCTATTCTCAGGAATGGTGGGTGTTGGACCATTACTGATCAGCCACTTATCACTTAGCCTGTGGGTTTGTGATAACTTGCAAAAATTATAATATCCTTTAATAGATACGAACATCATGGTGATTACACGGGTACTTCTTCGGTACCTGTGCAATCAGCTGAAAGAGCCCGGCTAATGCAATTAGTCGGGCTCCTTATGATACTGCTAGGATCAGTGAGACCACAAACCCCTGGGAGCAGATTTTGTATTGTATCTGTAATGCCTTATAATTTTAACTAAATGATTATAATCCACAGTGAACGTGGATGTTTTAGTCATCCTGTCTCACAAAAAAAGAATTTAGAAAATGAGCAAAATCCCAAATGGTTCTAATAACAACTACAGCTTGTCATGCAAAAAACAACTACGGACACCGGTCTGTGAACAGTATGGGCACAAAAAAGTGTGTGTGTGTGTGTGTATATATGTGTGTGTGTATGTGTGTGTGTGTGTGTGTATATATATATATATATATATATATATATATATATATATATATATATAATTTAGTGAAGACTAAAAAATGAAAGACAATTCCAGACATTTGTGTTTTTGTTCATCTCTCCAACTAACAACTGGAATGAAGAGTATAAAATCACATTAACCCTACAATTACATCAGTTAAAATGCTCCTTGTCCTGCAAAACAGAACAAAAAATAAAGTCTCAAAAAAATTGTTTTGTGCAAAAGCAGTAAAACTGATATAATAAAAATCCCTCCATAAATTTGCTATTGTCATGATCATATCAACCCCCTAAATAATATTAAGTTGTCAAATTTGCAGAGTGGTGAAAAGTGTTGCAAAGGAAACAATACAATCACTGGTTTCCCCCCATTGAACTTCCCAAAATGTGTAATAAACAAAAAGGTATAAAAAGTCATGTATATATACTATAAAATGTAAATAATGAAAACTACAGTTTGTCAAACACAAAAAAAAGCTATCGCACAGCTTTGTCATCATAACGAATAATTTTATTTAAACTGTTCATTGTGCAGAATTAAACTATAAATTCGGTATTGTCATAATTGTAGGGGGCCACAGAATAAAGTTGAATGTGTAAAATTGTAGCAAGCAATGGTAAAATTACAAGGTTTTTTTTTCTTCTCATAAAGAGTTCATAAAAGTTAAGTTATATGTACCCCTAAAACACGACTCATCCCACACAAAAAATAACGACCGCTCATTGGGCGACATTGCCAAGATAAACAATACTATGGACTCTGGAATGTGACCATAAAGAAACTAGGAGGGGGGAAAAAAAGTTTGGATGTTAGGACTAAGAGTCCACCTGCTGCATTTTATAAATAAGTCTTAATTTTTGCCAAGCAATGACAGGTCTACATTTTTTTTTTCCTCAGGTGCCAAGGATTCTTTAATGTGATTTACGGTATTTACGGGTGCTGAATTAAAAAATCCCATTACTTTTGCTGAATTGGTTCATGTTTTTGAGAATTCATCCATGAAAATAATTCATTCCCCCAATGAAATATCCAATATAATTATTTAGTACTACAATTTGTAGGCTTAAAATGGTATAAAAGCGACTTTTTGAAGCCAGAATTCTACTGTAATTAATTTACTATTAAATGTATATCTGAAACTAGAGTCAATCTGGCAAATCAGAAGTTATATTCATAGTCAGCACCATAAACTTAATATAAAACTGTTCAGACATCTTTGGCACCAAAATCACTGTATACCAGTGATCTGTACAGCTCGCTCTAAAGAGAATCTGCCACCCCCCGGGGACGTTTTCAACCAATTAATATGGTCATAGAGGTCATACAATGGTAAAAACAGCCATACCCGTATGCCTCATATCAGCAGTATTGTGGTGAAATCCTTTTTTTATTCTGTTGTAATGAGTTCTTCCAGGCTCTGGGGCGAGCAGTGCCAGGAAGAAAACTCTGCTTCCGGTCTTCATTCTCGTACTAGCCCCTTCCTGCGTCCTGCAATAGCGCGATTACACATCATTTTTCCGGCCTTCAATGGGCATTGGTTTCTTATGTCGGTGAGTCACTGCTACTTCTGCTCCAGTGACCGCCGGCATGCACGGTGATAAGGTGCTCTCTCCACCCCCAGTAACTTGCCGCACCTGCGCAGAATAAGCCAATGCCATAGAATGGCATTAAAGTTACGTGTAATCGCGCTATCCCAGGGTCACCACTACACATCACCAGGCAGTGTGATGCTGATGGGAGGGGGCAATAAAGACCGAAGGCGGAGTCTTCCAGGTACTGCACGCCCAAGAGCCTGGAAGAACTTACCGTAACAGAATAAAAGGATTTTGCCACAAGAACACTGCTGATATGAGGCATACAGTTATGACTGTTTTTACCTTTGTATCACCTGTATGCCCATATTAGTAGGTTAAAAATGTCCCATGGGGTGACAGATTCTCTTCAAGGCTATGTTCCCACAATGAGCTTTTGTTGAGTTTTTTGATGCAGAATTTCTGCACATATGTAAACTAGTTTACTTGAGTTTTTGTTTCATTGTGTTTTTGACGTCTTGGTTTTTGTCTTTTGTTTTTTTGTCATACTTTAAACAAAGCTGCTTTGTTTTTAATACTTCTTGGTATTTGGCTTGGCCAAAATGTTATCGATATTGACATGTGCGGATTACATGCGTTTCTGCAACGGGAACGCACTAAAAACCTTTATGTGCATTTTTCATTTGTGCATTTTTCGCACCTAATGCAAGTCTATGGGGAAATTCTGTGCAAAAAAAACTCGCCGTACCCGCAAGAGAAGTTGACATGTTGCGGATCTGAAACGTGCACCGCAGGTCAGCTTGCGGTCAGCAAAATAAAAGGGCAGTGGGCAGGAAATTTATATAAATACCATCCTTTTTTTTTTTTTTTTTTTTTTTTTTTTGGAACTGTAAAAATATCCAGCACCGAAAACTCATCATGGGTACAAAGCCTTACTCTACCTGTACAAACTGATGTGCATAGCTCAAATGGTTAATGAATATGTCACAAAGATGTTCAGGTATTAAAAATGCAGCAAAATATAAGCACAAATACGTTGCTAAACGTAGGCAAATGTTTAGGGAAGCATTTAAACTGTTCTTGTATTGAAGTGTCGGGAGTCACCATCCTGTGTTATTCACTGTCTGAGTGAATCATATTTACCAAACTTTAATTACTACTTCAAATAACTTTTTTTACTTTTACAAGTGTTCCATTATAAATGCCTCTTTTATCGCTGTAGTATATGAATAGTTCAGTGTCTCATCTTTTACTAAATTATATAAGGCCCAGACTTGTCCTGGCAAAATTACATTAGTCAATTTTCTCCTTTTTAGTTGGGGTTGAAAAGTAAATTATTCTTCATTTTAACAAGTTTAGTTTGATCGATTAAGACAGTTGAACAAAAGTTGTATTAACTTGTATTCAAAGTTCCAAGAATATATCATTGCTATCATAATCCCGCTAACTTTAGTAATCATAATTTTTTTTTTCTTGCGGCCATAATCTACACTAATAGCAATATTTGGAGCTCTCTACATCTGAAATACCTATTATCGCCTTTTCTGGTTAAAAGTAAATTTTTAAGTAGAAAGGGAAATCAGTCCACATCAAATGTTCTATCGAGGGATCGAAATCAGAAATTGTGATCAACTGTTAGTTCAAAGAAATAGTTCAGCATTTGTCGTGGCTGAGCAATAGAGATGACATTACAATAGTAATAGTTCAGAAGACTTTTTTTTTCTTTTTTTAATTAATCAAATGTGACTTATCTATAAATCGTTTCAAAATATTGAAAATATGGCCCAAAGGCAAGCTGCGTGGATAATGGTTGCAGGCAGACAGCATAAGATTGCAATGCTTCTGGGGGCGTAGAATCAGATTCGATGGAACATGCCACAAATTTGGGTGGAATCCGAAAGAACTAAAAACCCTTTTCAGTGCCTCCGTGTGAAATCTGAGACTAGTAGAGCTACAGTAAAGCTTTCACAACGCAGCTGGAATACAGAGACACGAGGTCAAAATTGTAAAGGAAAAATAGAAATTCTACCGGCTAACATGTATCCTTCAGTTTTTGTATTTTATTGCTTTTGTGTTTTATAAATGCTGATGGATCTGATTAATGTTACAGATTAATACTAAAATGTTTTTTTAAATTCATTCTCGAGTCTAGTTGTAAGGCCGGGATCACACACAGCGAGATACGGCCGAGTCTCGCAGGCTAAAACCAAGCTCTGGCACCTGCACTCCGGAGCGGAGCGTGCGGCTCCATGCATGGCTGCACGCTCGGTTTAGCAAATTTTTTTTAATTAACTTGGTTAAAAATATCTGATTTAGTGTAATTTTAATTTAGTGTTTTTATCCCATACGTCCACCATTACAGTTGTGGTCAATTGTGTTGGCACCCTTGAAATTGTTTCAGAAAATGAAGTATTTCTCCCAGAAAATTATTGCAATTACACAGGTTTTGTGAATGCGAAATATCAGATGGTTGTTCTGTACACTTGTATGAATCGCATATTTAGCCGCTTCGCAACATGAAGGTTTCATGAGCCCTGGATTAATTTTCTGCTTTCTTCTTATTTATTTATTTTTTCTTTAAATTGTCATGCTTGTTTTGTTATTATTCTTTAGTTGAATATAAATGGCAAATGAAGCAATGTAAATCCCTCATCTGCTTTTAGATAGGCTGCAGATACATTGAGGGAATCGGTGTATGCATTGTGTCAATGTGGAAGAAGGCTGCAAACCATCATCAACCTTTTGGCATCACAGCCAGTTTTGTCCTTTTACAATAGACTTTATCATATCTATATATAATGTATAAATGGCTCTTAGAACACTACAAGAGAAACGATATGTCATATGAGGGTGTGTGTGTGTGTGTCTGTGGCAGATGAGCCATATGTCTAAGTGGGATCATTTTTGTGTACATATAACTTAGTAACCAACTTTTATGAAGGAATATAAAAATAACAATTTTTTAACTTTTTTTTAAAAGTTGTACGCTGTTTGCTTTTCTGCACGAATAAAGTTAACTTTATTCTGTAGATTAGTACAAATATGGCAATACCACATTTTATACCGTTTTTTTTTCTACAAATGAATACACACACACACACACTAATATATATGTATATATATATATATATATATATATATATAATCTTTTTTTCTTTTACAATACTTACTGGCCCCACGAGAGGACTTGAATAGGCGATCCTTTTATTGCATTGTAATACTCTAGATAGTACACTGTAGGGAATAAATACTATAAACTGTCAGTGTTTGAGACACAGAAGCCATTGTTAGACCCCCATTCTGCCATAGCTGATCGCAGTCATCGACATTAGTGATGAGTGCATATGCTGGGATAAGGTGTTATCTGAGCATGCTCGTGTCCTTAATCAAGTATTTTCAGTGTGCTTGAAAAACATGCTCTAGTCACTGCGGCTGCATGTCTTGCTGCTGTCTGATAGCCGTAACACATGCATGTGTTGCAGCTGTCGAATATCTGTGGCGACTCAAGCATTTTTTTCGAGCATGCTGAAAATCAGACTGCAGGGGTGCCGATGGGCTGGTAATTGAAGTAATCACTCAAACTCCTTACTTGCCTCTGTCACTATTGAAAACTTAAAGAGCCGCTGCAGGAGCACAACTGTGTGTGACAGACGGCTCCTGCTGTAGATTGCACAGGCACAATTCCTGAGACACTGCCAACCAATGTAGTTATGTCAGAGAAATGGCATGAAGTAACCTACAATCTGGATTTGCTGCTACGTCCTCTTACTGGAAGGGGGTACTGGTCCTACCCAACAGAAAAATGTTTAAGCTTCATTTCACAGTAGCTGCAAAGTCTGAAATTTCATGCACATCGTTTTGTTTTTTTTTTGCTGACTGATATGGAAAATGCTGCGTTTTTTCGCAAATAGAAAACAATGGGTACGTGCAAAAAAGTATCAGTTTTTGTTGCGTATTTGGTGCGAAAACCTAAGAAGGATAAATCCGCTATTTTTTGGGGGGCACTCAACTTTATCAACGTGTAAAAGAGACAGCAAAACCTGCTTTTTGTAAGCAGATTCTTTACTGCCAAGAGAGCAGGTTTTTGCCTGCAAATAAAAAAATTGTAATAAAACTCAATTGCAAAAATATTTTTTTTTAGTCTAAAATACAATAATTGTCCCCAAGGGCCTATAACACCTTTAAATGTTGTCACAATAATGTTGGGGAGAGGTAACAAAACCAGGGATTCAAGCTTGAGGAGGCTAATTTGCATATTCCAGGTGCCTTCTGGGAAAAGCGAAGAGTCTCCCTAAGCTAGAAGATCGTTGGGTACAGCCGGGACCAGCTGCTTGGAAAGAATCACCAAACCGAATTTTTGCCTGTAGGACATTAATGCAAGAGAGCTTGGCTGAGTAGATTACACAAGAAGGAAAACACACAGCAAGTCAGCAGGATCTAGGAGCAACATGGCAGATGTGACAACCTACATGGTGAGCTGCAGCATGTGCTACATGTTCACAGATCGACCAGAAGAAGAATTAAATTTCACCTGTCAGAAGTGTAGACTAGTGGCCCTTTTAGAAGAAAAGGTGCGGGGTCTGGAAGAAAGAATAGCAACTTTGAAACTCATCAAAGAGAATGAAGACTTTCTAGACAGAACAGAAGCATCTCTACTGGTCACAGAAGGTGAAAAAAGTGTCAGAGAACCTCCAAAAGCAGATGAGTGGAAGCATGTGACCAAAAGAAGCAAGAAGACCATGGAGAAATCACCAACCACACAACTGAAGAACCGATATCAAATCTTTGTAGAGGATGAAGATGGCACACCTAAGGATGAAGCAATACCAGCAAGCAAAAAAGAAAAGGGCACACAGCAACAAGTGACAGCAAAAAGTACAGCCAAGAAGCAACGAAGAGTGGTGGTGGTGGGAGACTCACTACTGAGAGGCACAGAAGCAGCCATCTGCAGACCGGACATAACTGCAAGAGAAGTATGCTGCCTTCCAGGTGCGATGATCAAGGATGTGACCGATAGGATACCAAAGCTCTTCAACTCCAAGGACGTCCACCCATTTCTTCTGATACATGTTGGCACCAATGACACGGCAAGGAAGGACCTACCGACAATCTGCAAAGACTTTGAAGAGTTGGGGAAGAAAGTAAAGGAACTGGATGCACAGGTAGTTTTTTCTTCTATCCTTCCAGTAGACGGGCATGGCACCAGGAGATGGAACAGGATCCTTGATGCAAACAACTGGCTAAGACGATGGTGCAGACAACAAGGATTCGGATTCCTGGACCACGGTGTGAATTACTTGTACGATGGACTCCTCGCCAGAGACGGACTACACCTCAACAAACCTGGGAAACACACATTCGCCAGAAGACTCGCTACACTCATCAGGAGGGCGTTAAACTAGAAGAAGAGGGGACGGGAAGAAAAACATTAGACTTGAACAAAGAAGATCCAGGAAAACATACTCAGAAGGGAGGTAAGAACATTTCTAAAACAATCCACAGCGAGGAGATTGGAACAAAACAAAATCCTCTAAACTGCATGCTCGCAAACGCCAGAAGCCTGACAAACAAGATGGAAGAACTAGAAGCAAAAATATCTACAGGTAACTTTGACATAGTGGGAATAACCGAGACATGGTTAGATGAAAGCTATGACTGGGCAGTTAACTTACAGGGTTACAGTCTGTTTAGAAAGGATCGTAAAAATTGGAGAGGAGGAGGGGTTTGTCTCTATGTAAAGTCTTGTCTAAAGTCCACTTTAAGGGAGGATATTAGCGAAGGAAATGAGGATGTCGAGTCCATATGGGTCGAAATTCATGGAGGGAAAAATGGTAACAAAATTCTCATTGGGGTCTGTTACAAACCCCCAAATATAACAGAAACCATGGAAAGTCTACTTCTAAAGCAGATAGATGAAGCTGCAACCCATAATGAGGTCCTGGTTATGGGGGACTTTAACTACCCGGATATTAACTGGGAAACAGAAACCTGTGAAACCCATAAAGGCAACAGGTTTCTGCTAATGACCAAGAAAAATTATCTTTCACAATTGGTGCAGAATCCAACCAGAGGAGCAGCACTTTTAGACCTAATACTATCTAATAGACCTGACAGAATAACAAATCTGCAGGTGGTCGGGCATCTAGGAAATAGCGACCACAATATTGTACAGTTTCACCTGTCTTTCACTAGGGGGACTTGTCAGGGAGTCACAAAAACACTGAACTTTAGGAAGGCAAAGTTTGACCAGCTTAGAGATGCCCTTAATCTGGTAGACTGGAACAATATCCTCAGAAATAAGAATACAGATAATAAATGGGAAATGTTTAAGAACATCCTAAATAGGCAGTGTAAGCGGTTTATACCTTGTGGGAATAAAAGGACTAGAAATAGGAAAAACCCAATGTGGCTAAACAAAGAAGTAAGACATGCAATTAACAGTAAAAAGAATGCATTTGCACTACTAAAGCAGGATGGCACCATTGAAGCTCTAAAAAACTATAGGGAGAAAAATACTTTATCTAAAAAACTAATTAAAGCTGCCAAAAAGGAAACAGAGAAGCACATTGCTAAGGAGAGTAAAACTAATCCCAAACTGTTCTTCAACTATATCAATAGTAAAAGAATAAAAACTGAAAATGTAGGCCCCTTAAAAAATAGTGAGGAAAGAATGGTTGTAGATGACGAGGAAAAAGCTAACATATTAAACACCTTCTTCTCCACGGTATTCACGGTGGAAAATGAAATGCTAGGTGAAATCCCAAGAAACAATGAAAACCCTATATTAAGGGTCACCAATCTAACCCAAGAAGAGGTGCGAAATCGGCTAAATAAGATTAAAATAGATAAATCTCCGGGTCCGGATGGCATACACCCACGAGTACTAAGAGAACTAAGTAATGTAATAGATAAACCATTATTTCTTATTTTTAGGGACTCTATAGCGACAGGGTCTGTTCCGCAGGATTGGCGCATAGCAAATGTGGTGCCAATATTCAAAAACGGCTCTAAAAGTGAACCTGGAAATTATAGGCCAGTAAGTCTAACTTCTATTGTTGGTAGAATATGTGAAGGGTTTCTGAGGGATGTTATTCTGGATTATCTCAATGAGAATAACTGTTTAACTCCATATCAGCATGGGTTTATGAGAAATCGCTCCTGTCAAAACAATCTAATCAGTTTTTATGAAGAGGTAAGCTATAGGCTGGACCACGGTGAGTCATTGGACGTGGTATATCTCGATTTTTCCAAAGCGTTTGATACCGTGCCGCACAAGAGGCTGGTACACAAAATGAGAATGCTCGGTCTGGGGGAAAATGTGTGTAAATGGGTTAGTAACTGGCTTAGTGATAGAAAGCAGAGGGTGGTTATAAATGGTATAGTCTCTAACTGGGTCGCTGTGACCAGTGGGGTACCGCATGGGTCAGTATTGGGACCTGTTCTCTTCAACATATTCATTAATGATCTGGTAGAAGGTTTACACAGTAAAATATCGATATTTGCAGATGATACAAAACTATGTAAAGCAGTTAATACAAGAGAAGATAGTATTCTGCTACAGATGGATCTGGATAAGTTGGAAACTTGGGCTGAAAGGTGGCAGATAAGGTTTAACAATGATAAATGTAAGGTTATACACATGGGAAGAAGGAATCAATATCACCATTACACACTGAATGGGAAACCACTGGGTAAATCTGACAGGGAGAAGGACTTGGGGATCCTAGTTAATGATAAACTTACCTGGAGCAGCCAGTGCCAGGCAGCAGCTGCCAAGGCAAACAGGATCATGGGGTGCATTAAAAGAGGTCTGGATACACATGATGAGAGCATTATACTGCCTCTGTACAAATCCCTAGTTAGACCGCACATGGAGTACTGTGTCCAGTTTTGGGCACCGGTGCTCAGGAAGGATATAATGGAACTAGAAAGAGTACAAAGGAGGGCAACAAAATTAATAAAGGGGATGGGAGAACTACAATACCCAGATAGATTAGCGAAATTAGGATTATTTAGTCTAGAAAAAAGACGACTGAGGGGCGATCTAATAACCATGTATAAGTATATAAGGGGACAATACAAATATCTCGCTGAGGATCTGTTTATACCAAGGAAGGTGACGGGCACAAGGTGGCATTCTTTGCGTCTGGAGGAGAGAAGGTTTTTCCACCAACATAGAAGAGGATTCTTTACTGTTAGGGCAGTGAGAATCTGGAATTGCTTGCCTGAGGAGGTGGTGATGGCGAACTCAGTCGAGGGGTTCAAGAGAGGCCTGGATGTCTTCCTGGAGCAGAACAATATTGTATCATACAATTAGGTTCTGTAGAAGGACGTAGATCTGGGGATTTATTATGATGGAATATAGGCTGAACTGGATGGACAAATGTCTTTTTTCGGCCTTACTAACTATGTTACTATGTATGTTACTATGTAATCCAAGGAAAAACCAAATGGACCAAGTCTGTGCCAACGAGTCAGATTCACCCGATTCTGGTAGGACATGTTTGTGAAGCATGGTACTCACCAGAGGAACACAGTGGACTGCTATAGTATATGACTATGTTCACACAATGCGATTTTTTGCAACTTTTGCATCGTTAGAATTTTAAAGGCAATTTGTCTTCCTGCACATTGAGCGTTGATGTGGCCAAGGGTCATAAATCTGCTGAGGGTAGCTTGGAAAAAAAAGTTACTAGCTCCACATCTGATTGTTATAGTAAGGCTGCCTGAAAGATTCCAGTCAGCTCAATATATAGCCAACACAGAGGCTATAGAAGGCGAACGGTGCAAAATCAATTACATTGATTTCAGTAACATAAAAATAATGTCCCCAAAGATCGACAGCCCCTTTTAAAGTTGTAAACATCATGGACACGTGCAGAGTACCTGTAATTCCGTCTCCTTTTTTTCTAAAATTGATAACACTGTTCTACATATTTTCAAACGTTGTCACGCTCCGTTATGAAATTCACCATTTCTTTATGGTTTTGACCTCCTGAACTCAAATCTGACAATGTTTAGTTGTCTCTTGCTTCTGGGATATCAAAGAGTTTTCCTTTTTCTGCTATATGTAATTAATGCATACATTTTTCAGTACTTTGAAACATTATTATTATGTTTGCAAATAGAGAGATGCAGAATATTTTGTGATGCCAATTTTCTGATATTTATTTAGAGGAAACATGGCAACAATTCAAATAACTAAAACATGTCTAAACACCATCGTGAATTACTTCGTTACAGAAATTGTACTACAAAATGTCCTCATTCAGTGACAACTCATTTTTGCTTGTCTCTTGTACTCCTGCATCCGATCACCTCTTTCACTTGTCCAACAGTAATCTGCAAGCATCGATGGATTTCATTTGACTTGATATCTTTTCTCCATACTCGCAATATCTTGGTAAAAGTGCTCATTGCTCACTGCTCCACAGTTTGGTGCAAAAAAGTAAAAGTCCAAAGACCTACTGATAGGGAATTTAGATTGTGAACCCTATTGGGGACGGCGATGATAATGTATGTAATGCTCTGTGGAATAAGATGGCGCTATATGAGCAAAAGTATAATAATAAAGTCTAGATGCAAATATAAGACCTTAATCTTTAATGACATTTTACAGAAAATACCTTTTATATGTTTAAGGAGATTTTCCACCAACTCTTCATCGTTATCTGTTCTCGAGTTTCCCCAAAATTTAGTTCCCAGTAATGCAAATGCTATCCATGCAGCCTTTTCTTTGTCCTGCAACAAACGGAGGAACTTTTCATCTTGAAGCTTATGAATCTGAAGTTAAAGATTCCTTCCTTTATCATTGCTTCACTCAACCTTGGAATTTTATCAATAAGATACTTGAATGCTTTTGAATTTCTATTCATTGGCTTTCCTCTGAGGTCACCGACAAAGGTAGCGCATTGCCTTTATGCAGCAAGACGGCTTTTAGTCTTGTTTTGGATGAAGAGCCTCCATTCCTTTGAATTATGATTTATCTTCGGAGCTTCCATTAAACTTTTGATGTTGTTGCATGGCACAAGATTGCCCTCTTGAAGAAGTATTGGGCAAGATATTTATCATGGTTGCCGAACAAAGCTATCCGAACATCACCCGCTAGGAGATTCCACCGTTGAAGCCTTGAACCGAAGAGCTTAGCCTTACTCTTGGGCAGATCCAATCTCTAATAAGATCGTTTAGTTGACTTTGTGTTGTAAGGCGTTGTTCAGTTGAGGTTGCTGACAAAGTCTGGGTTGTAAGAGGAAGATGCTTCATGACACCAAGCGCCCAGTTCTTCCTCACTTGACTCAACTGAAAATGTTGGAACTGGCACTTCTGTATGTGGTACTGGTGTATTGCAGATGGAATGTTTGGATACTGTTAAGCCCACTTCTTCCTAGAAATTATTTTCTTATTGGAAGGCACCATGCAGAAGCAACTATTGGTAGTGTGATCAGTTGGCTCTCCAGATTATTGGGACTGCCTCTTCCCAAGCTAACACAGGGTAAGATGTGATGCACATCTATAGCAGCATATATGAAGCCCAATTCTTGTCCTGATGTCCTATAATTCATTCAAAGTACTGGTTTTAGGCTTCCTTATCATGGTAGTCAAGTTTTGCCTTTGTGACGCAAAAGTGACTTTGTATGTGTAGAAAAAACTCTGCTTTCTTAAAGCAAGACCGAGGCATATATGAAGAAACCGAAACATATCAATATGTCAAGAAGCTAAGCTAAGAAATCCTAACTGTATACGTTACAAAGGGACCATTTATAAAAGTAGCTGACGCAACTGTAATTAGGATTACATCTTCGGAGATGTGTTGGCAATTTTTGATTGCTCACCCTAAGATGATAGAATAGATGAGCCACTAACCATGCAAAAATGATGGATGATGAAATAATAGACACAATTTTTCTATAAGCCTGCAGGAAAGGTGTCATAAGTAATTACAACCTCCTCGGGACCTTGAAAATTAGACCCATGTAGCAAATTTAAGCATTAAAATTCTTTTTCAGCACCACAAATTAGTTGAGTTCAACTGTTTTTTTTCTGAAATAATTTGGCTGTAAACAGTGTAATCTGACAAAGATTTAAGTGATTAATTTTTTTAAAATTTCTTATTTTACATTTTTCAAACTGTCAGGGTATGTGCACACGTCAGAATTTCTTGCAGAAATTTTCCTGACAAAAAACGGACGTTTCTTCCTGAATTCTGCATGCGTTTTTTTTCGCGTTTTTCATGCATTTTTGACGCGTTTTTTTCCAAATGCATAGAATAGCGGGAAAAACGCAGAAAATCCACAAAATTAATGAACATGCTGCTTTTTTTTTTTTACCGCGATGCGGTTTGTTCGTGGAAAAAACGCATCATGTGCACAAAACATGCAGAATGCATTCTAAATGATAGCATACATAATGTATGCATTTTAAATTAGTTTTTATTGCGAAAAAACCTGAACGTGTGCACATACCCTCAAAGAACATTTTATAGAAGACTTTTTGGTAATTCAGCTTTAGGCTATGTGCACACGTTAAGTATTTTTACTGATGGTGGATGACAAGTGTTTTTTCATTTCTTCCATGTCAATGCACAAAACTGCACGTGCCTTTTCATTACCTGTGGATTTTCTGTATCTAATGCAAGTCTATGGCAAATACTGCACGTAAATCTCAGTGTACCCGGAAAAGATATTGACGTGTTGTGGATAAGAAACCCGCACAGCAGGTCATCAGTTTTCATTTTATGCTGGGTGAAATAAAAGCACATGAGATTTCTCAGTATGTGTGTAAAATTGTAAAGCGCTGCGGAATATGTTAGCGCTTTATAAAAATAAAGATTATTATTATTATTATTTCTCCAATTCCTATCCACTATGCTGGAGCTGTGAGACACTTAATTTTGGGCATATTTTAAAAACTCATGGAGTACTCGCAGCCTAAAAGAATTAACATTCTGCAGATTTCAAATCTGCAGGGAAAAATGAAACAAAATGTGTATGAGACCTCACTTTACTGGGATACTGCGTTTTTCACTGCAAAGACGAGCAACAAAAAAATGCAAAATGTGAACATACCCTTAAGGAAATAGTCACATTACATTAAATTGTCTGAGTATTCTGAAATAGAAACAAAAGTTTTAACATGTGACTTCTTATTTTTTTGGGAGGCAATAGTGGAAAAACAGTCCAAAATGTGTTCTATTGTAAACTCAGTTTTCCCCATTTGAGTGAACGGATACATCCGGGGCATGTCTGAAAGCAGTTTTTTAGCTATTCAGACGGAAACTCCTGCCCTTCCCCCAACAGAAGGCTCAACTGTGAGCATAATGTAATGTGAGCCCTCCCTAAATAGTAACTGAAGTTCCTCAGCTTTTGTAATGAAGATCACGCACTGCAAGTATGAACAGGCCAAGGGTAAATTCTGAAGCTGAGAGTAATAGCAATACATTATAGTAGACAGCCATGGAAAGGGAACAAAATAAAAGTGGTGTAATAAAGACCTTAACGCGGCTTTGCAATAAATATAAAATAAATATATTAAACATGAAACCCCCCCACAAATATGTAATTTTCTTAGCATTCAAACTGTTTTTCT